>NC_134359.1:176269577-176459124 GCF_048569485.1 Anomaloglossus baeobatrachus | reverse complement strand
AAAAAGGGCTTCTCTATATTTTTGGTTCCCAGCCGGGTACAAATAGGCAGCTGGGGGTTGGGGGCAGCCCGTACCTGCCTGCTGTACCCGGCTAGCATACAAAAATATGGCGAAGCCCATGTCATTTTTTTTTTTTCTTTTTGGGTAAAAAACTGCATACAGTCCTGGATGGAGGATGCTGAGCCTTGTAGTTCTGCAGCTGCTGTCTGCTCTCCTGCATACACTAGTGAATGGAGGATGCTGAGCCTTGTAGTTCTGCAGCTGCTGTCTGCTCTCCTGCATACAATGAACATTTTGAATAAGGAAATGACATCAGACCTTTTTTTTTTTCATCAATACTCTTTAATGGCATTGTGCATTGATTAAAAACGCAGTGAGCAAAAACGCAGCAAAAAAGGCACCAAATCGCGGCAAAAACGTGACATGCAGCACCGCGCAGGTGGCAGAGCAGAGCAAGTTGGTGACATGCTCTGCTCTGACACATAGTGTGCTGCATGTCACTGTATCCACTCTGGGACTTGTTGTGCAGGTGACCGGATGATACATGTCACTAACTGCCCCACTCTGTGATTTCTGCTGCATAGTACCAACTGTATACACTCCTCACCTTCACAACAAGTCCCATAGTGGAGACAGTTGGTGACATGTAGCATCCGGTCACCTGCACAACAAGTACCAGAGTGGAGAAAGATAGTGACATGCAGCACACTATGTGTCAGAGCAGAGCATGTCACTGTCTCCACTCCGCTGACCTCACAGCCCGTACACGCTGCGATGGATGCAGGGGGACACAGAACAAGTAATCTGCCGACACTGGAGTCATCTGATTACTTGGGATGAATTGAGCAGTAAAATGCTCTGGTGCTCGAATGGGCGAAGCCCATGCCGATTTTTTTTTTTAAAAAAATTCATTAAAAATAAAAAAACAAAAAAATCATTGTTTGTGGGCTCCCGCTGCATTTTCTATTGCTAAGGGTAACCAAAGCAGCTACTGGCTGCTAGCCCCCGCTGCTTGGTGTTACTTTCACTGGCAATAGAAATGCAGGGGAAAGCATTTTTTTTTTTATAAAGGTTTTTCCCTGAAAACGTTTTTAAGAAAATGACGTGGGCTTCGCCATATTTTTGTATGCTAGCCAGGGTACAGCAGGCAGCTACGGGCTGCCTCCAACCCCCAGCTGCCTAGTTGTACCCGGCTGGGAACCAAAAAATATAGAGAAGCCCTTTTTTCTCATAAATTTCATGAAATAATTAAAAAAAAAAAATGATGTGGGCTTCACCAAATTTTTGAGTCTAGCCAGGTACAACTAGGCAGCTGGGGATTGGAATCCACAGTGCAGGGTGCCCAAACTTTCTGGGCCCCCCACTGCGAATTGCAGTCCACAGCTGCCCCAGAAAATGGCGCTTTCATAGAAGCGCCATCTTCAGGCGCTGTATCCAACTCTTCCAGTGGCCCTGGTGGCAGGTGGCACGCTGGGTAATAAGGGGGTTAATACCAGCTATGTTTTACCAGCTGGTATAAAGCCCGAGATTCTTAATGTCAGGCCAAGTTTAACCTGGCCATTAAGAATCTCTCCAACAAAGGGTTTAAAAAAAAAAAAAAAAAAGAGACATCACACAGAGAAAAATACTTTATTAGAAATAAATACACACACAGTAGGAACTCCATGTTTAATTACTCCCTCTCACCCCTCCACGATGGAGAGATTTCTGTACTGAACCGAGCGAGGAAAAGAGAGCGAGCGGGGGGGGTGAGAAGAGAGCGAGCGGGTGTGGGGAGAAGAGAGAGAGAGGGGGGGGAGAAGAGAGAGAGAGGGGGGGGAGAAGAGAGAGAGGGGGGGGAGAAGAGAGAGAGGGGGGGGAGAAGAGAGAGAGGGGGGGAGAAGAGAGAGAGGGGGGGGAGAAGAGAGAGAGGGGGGGGAGAAGAGTGGGGAAAGAAAAAGGGGGGGGCAGAGGTGCTCTGTCACCACAACTGTCTCCACTCTGTGACTTGTGGTGCAGGTGACAGAGTGCAGACAGTTTGGTCCCATGCAGCAGGACAGATGGGCCCCCATGCAGCAGGACAGATGGCAGAGCACAAGCGGTGACATGCCTGTCAGTGTTCTTGCTGCTGGGAGGAGCACACGATCACACTGCCCGACACCGGCCCGCTCTCCTGACATCGCAAGCAGAGCGGGGCGGGGTGGAGAGTGTGATCACATACTTACGTGCAGGGGGGATTCAGCTGAAGAACCCCCCCTGTACTGCACACTGGCGCCCCGTGCCTCACCATCTGCAGGACGCTCAGCCGGCTCCACACTGACGTCCTCCGGATCCTCCCCTCGATGCTGAGCTGTGACGTGCGGTAGTCACCGCCCACAGCCCTGTCACTCAATCTGAGTGGCGCCGGCATCCTGTGACGTACCCCGTCTTGTTTGAGAGCCCGGAAATACCGGGACGTCAGAGGATGCCGGGCGGCCACAGCTCCAGGGGGTCATGTGACAGGCACTGAGCGTGCAGCATAGCGCCGCTCAGTGCCAGAAATGGAAATACATGCCAATGGAGAAAATACCTAGAATTGTAAGTAGAACTTCGACAGAAAATAAAAAAAATGGGTGAACCATCCCTTTAATAACCCAGTTTGACAAGCTGATTTCGGGTATCTGCGAGTCCTCCCATCACTGCTAAAAACGCTGGTCAAAAACACACAAAGAATTGACACACTGCAGTTTTGTGGTCACCACAAAAACTGCAGCAATAAAAAAAGAAAAGCAACGTGCACGCAGCAAATCTGAACTCTCATAGACTTTGCTGAGTAAGGAAATGCATGCAGTTTAGTGCCACAAACTGCACCAAGAATGCGTCAAAAAATGCATCGTGTGCATGGGGCCTTAAACAGGTTGTGTGGGCATACCTTTTTATGACGTTCCATAAGAGTATCAAAATGGGTCCACTATTCCCACTGATCAACTATTTGATTCGGCAGCTGGATGTAAACCTGTGATATGGAACTGTGGAATGCAGAGTACAGCTCCATTTAATATTTAGCAGTCTCTGACAGGTACTGTAGAACATTGCCTCTTCAAAGGAAAATTTGGCACCTGCGACTACACAATGACAAGAGCCGCACTTCCTTGTCTGTACATCCGGCCACCTCCTGAGTTGTTTTCAGTTGATTTGTGAAAAGAACGAGTTTTGGACTGCCAGTGTTTTTACTCTGATAACCTATCTCATGGATAGGTCAATATCTTTGTATGACCAAATAATCCCTTTTCATAAAGGCATAGCAAGATTGATAAATTTGCTTTTATAATGAAAAGGTTGTTCTCATCGTCTGACACCAGGAGCACACCACTTCTCTGCCTTTCGGCTTCTTGCTTGCCAAATGCTCCTGAATATTGACAGTTGAGACCAAAGGCCATCTTGCTTTCAGTATGTCCCTGTTTCTTCCCAATATAAATTTGGAATGCAAATGAAATGTAGGGACATATTGAAGGCTTTATAGGCACAATACAGAGGAAGGGGCGCTGATTTCTAATTCAAAAGTCCGCTTATTCTTCACAAAAAATGGGCTTATAGTGTATTTCAAGACCTCCCCCTGATCCACAAAGTCCTGCAGACTAAAGATGAGCGAACCTGTGGAGGTTTGGTTTGCTGGCAGCAATTGAACCTAACCTGTACGTGAACGAACCTTGCCCGAAGAGGTTTAGAATGGAAAGAATGATTGGCCGTTTAAGTCTTTGCCCACTTACAGCCACCCATAACCAGATCACTTCCGGGGTAGGGAGAGGGTGATTATTTTTCAATATTTTTTTATTTAATTTTTTTTTAATGCATACACTACATGTGATCACGCTGTTACCTCCAGTGCGAGTCATTCAAACACTGCAAGCGTCTCACACAGGGCTGAGCACCAAGCGTACCTGAGCACAGAGCTGCTCATGCGAGTTAAGTTTGCATATAAGGCATTCGAACTCTGAACCCGAGCCCTGTTTTTTAGTTGGTGTTCGGTTTGAAAACGGAACATTCCCTCATCTCTACTGCAGATGACAAAAGAAATGGTAAAGATTGGTAAGGTAAATGTGAATTTATTTTAAGAACCTGTTTGCTTTATAAAAAAATAAAAAAATCAGGAGTGGAAAAAGGTGTTTTACATTATTCTAAGGTATACGTAAATAGGGTGTTCTTCTTTTAGGTTGGGAGCCATGAGAAAATGGAAAGCTGTTGTGTTAACCCAACTGATCTATCAGATGAAATCCTTCTGCAAATTTTAAGCTACATTCCACTCACAGATCTCATACTTAACGTGAAGAATACATGTCGTAAATTTGCAGCTTTATGTCTTGACAAGAGCCTTACCAACAGTGTGGTTATCCATAAGCAATACCAGGTGTGTATGAGCTTGTATAATGGTCACATCACATAGTACGGGTACTTGTATATAGGGGATAAAAACGGTCCAATTTTCATTTTTGCACTGAACCAGATTTGAGTTTGTTTTTTTTTTTTTGTTTGTGATATCCATTTATCTTTGTATATGCAAAAAAAAAACAAATCAGACAAAATTGAACAGCACATGGTGCAACTTGGATGTCAGTGTACTGTCTGGGGTTTTTTTTGGGGGTTTTTTTTACTCCTCATTGACTCATTGAGCTATTGACTTGAATGGGTAAGTTTATTTTGTAAATCAGTCAAAAAAAAAATAAATAAAATATATATATAGTATATATATATATAGTATATATATATTATTATATATATATATATATAATATATATATATATATATATTATATATAGTGGAAAAACTCTTTAGAATATGATGTGCCAGTGTGGTCTCTGGGAAAAAGTCTTGACTGAACGTGTGCGGTAAAACTGACTTGAGAATAAGCCCTTACAGTGATGGCGATAGGTATGCATTAATGGAACATTCTATTTCATCTAGCTGCTTTCCTTGACTATCAAAGTGTGAGCTTATCCAATAAATGAAATTTTTGTTAATAAAATTTTCAATATTGTTAGTTTACAGGGTGGACCATAAGTGTGGATACACCCTGATAAAATAGAAGTGGTTGCTGATATTACCTTACCGTTTGTGACATATTAGTACATGGAAGTGTCCAAACATTTAAGGCCGGGGTGACGCCTATGGCGGCCATCTGCAAAGCCGCCATTTTGAATTCCACTTTAATTTTTTCAATGGGAAGGGGGAAGGGGGTCATGTGACACATGAAACATAGAGAATTGCACAAGAAAAACAATGGTGTGCTCATTTTTAACGTAACCTTATTCATTATCGAGTTATTGACACGTTTGTGACATGGAACAACAGAAATCCACTAAATCAGGGGTGGGGAACCTTTTTACTGCTGGGGGCCATTTGGAAATTTCTGCCAACCTTCGGGGGCCGCACAAAATTATCAATGTGAAAATGAACCAGCTAAATTTGGTCAAACAGTTAACTCACCCCTACTGTGGTGACCGGAGCTGCTTCTGTTTTGTGCGGCTGTGATGTTTGCTGATACTTATGTTGCTTCTTTCTTTTTGTCACGGTCTGGAGCGCAGACAATGCTTTGTGATAATAAGATTAGTAGATCATATACATCACACAACAGACACAGGTACTGGTGTATATAAATCACAGGAGACACCTACATCACAGTAGACACTGGGGGCACATACATCTCACGAGGGGCTGGGGACATGTATATGCCCCCAGCCTCCTTCTGGGATGTATATGCTTTCATCCTCTCCTTTGATGTATATGCACCCATCCCCTCCTGTGAGGTATATGCGCCGAGCCCCTCCTGTGAGGTATATGCCCCCAGCCGCTCCTGTGATATGTACAGCCCCAGCATCTCCAATGTGATGTATATACCCCAGCGTGTGATGTATATGCCCCCTAGCATCTCCAATGTGATGTATATATCACAAGAGGGGTTGGGGCATACACATAACAGCAGACACTGAGGGCATACACATAACAGGAGACACTGGGGCATATCCATGACAGGAGATGCTGGGGGTATATACATGACGAGAGGGGCTGGGGAACAGACATTACTAGGTCACAGGGAGGCATAAGCATTGCTATGGGGCAGAGACGGCACTGGGGGGGCACACACATCACTAGGGCAGCACAGAGAGCACTAGTGTGGGCACAGACATCACTAAGTGGGGGGGGCACATATACATCACTAAATGGGGGGGCCACACAGACATCACTAAGTGGGGGCACACACAGACATCACTAAGTGGGGGGGCACACACAGACATCACTAAGTGGGGGGGCACACACAGACATCACTAAGTGGGGGGGCACACACAGACATCACTAAGTGGGGGGGCACACAGACACTACTAAGTGGGGGGGGGGCACACAGACACCACTAAGTGGGGGGGGGGCACACACAGACATCACTAAGTGGGGGGGCACACAGACATCACTAAGTGGGGGGGCACACACAGACATCACTAAGTGGGGGGGGCCACACAGACATCACTAAGTGGGGGGGCCACACAGACATCACTAAGTGGGGGGGCACACACAGACATCACTAAGTGGGGGGGCACACACAGACATCACTAAGTGGGGGGGCACACACAGACATCACTAAGTGGGGGGGCACACACAGACATCACTAAGTGGGGGGGCACACACAGACATCACTAAGTGGGGGGGGCACACAGACATCACTAAGTGGGGGGGGGGGCACACAGACATCACTAAGTGGGGGGGGGGGGCACACAGACCACTAAGTGGGGGGGGCACACAGACATCACTAAGTGGGGGGGCACACACAGATCACTAAGTGGGGGGGGGCACACACAGATCACTAAGTGGGGGGGCACACACAGACATCACTAAGTGGGGGGGCACACAGACATCACTAAGTGGGGGGGGCACACAGACATCACTAAGTGGGGGGGGCACACAGACCACTAAGTGGGGGGGCACACACAGATCACTAAGTGGGGGGGGCACACACAGATCACTAAGTGGGGGGGGCACACACAGATCACTAAGTGGGGGGGGCACACACAGATCACTAAGTGGGGGGGGCACACACAGATCACTAAGTGGGGGGGGCACACAGACATCACTAAGTGGGGGGGCACACAGACATCACTAAGTGGGGGGGCACACAGACCACTAAGTGGGGGGGCACACAGACCACTAAGTGGGGGGGGCAGACAGACATCACTAAGTGGGGGGGCACACAGACCACTAAGTGGGGGGGCACACAGACCACTAAGTGGGGGGGGCAGACAGACATCACTAAGTGGGGGGGGCACACAGACATCACTAAGTGGGGGGGGCACACAGACATCACTAAGTGGGGGGGGGCACACAGACATCACTAAGTGGGGGGGGGGGCACACAGACATCACTAAGTGGGGGGGGGGGGCACACAGACCACTAAGTGGGGGGGGCACACAGACATCACTAAGTGGGGGGGCACACACAGATCACTAAGTGGGGGGGGGCACACACAGATCACTAAGTGGGGGGGCACACACAGACATCACTAAGTGGGGGGGCACACAGACATCACTAAGTGGGGGGGGGCACACAGACATCACTAAGTGGGGGGGGCACACAGACCACTAAGTGGGGGGGCACACACAGATCACTAAGTGGGGGGGGCACACACAGATCACTAAGTGGGGGGGGCACACACAGATCACTAAGTGGGGGGGGCACACACAGATCACTAAGTGGGGGGGGCACACAGACATCACTAAGTGGGGGGGCACACAGACATCACTAAGTGGGGGGGCACACAGACCACTAAGTGGGGGGGCACACAGACCACTAAGTGGGGGGGGCAGACAGACATCACTAAGTGGGGGGGGCACACAGACATCACTAAGTGGGGGGGGCACACAGACATCACTAAGTGGGGGGGGGCACACAGACATCACTAAGTGGGGGGGGGCACACAGACATCACTAAGTGGGGGGGCCACACAGACATCACTAAGTGGGGGGCACACACAGACATCACTAAGTGGGGGGGCACACACAGACATCACTAAGTGGGGGGGCACACACAGACATCACTAAGTGGGGGGGCACACACAGACATCACTAAGTGGGGGGGCACACACAGACATCACTAAGTGGGGGGGCACACACAGACATCACTAAGTGGGGGGGCACACACAGACATCACTAAGTGGGGGGGCACACACAGACATCACTAAGTGGGGGGGGCACACAGACCATTAAGTGGGGGGGGCACACAGACATCACTAAGTGGGGGGGCACACACAGACATCACCAAGTGGGGGGGCACACACAGACATCACCAAGTGGGGGGGCACACACAGACATCACCAAGTGGGGGGGCACACACAGACATCACCAAGTGGGGGGGCACACACAGACATCACCAAGTGGGGGGGCACACACAGACATCACCAAGTGGGGGGGCACACACAGACATCACCAAGTGGGGGGGCACACACAGACATCACCAAGTGGGGGGGCACACACAGACATCACCAAGTGGGGGGGCACACACAGACATCGCCAAGTGGGGGGGCACACAGACATTACTAGGAGACTGGGGGCCACGGACAGCACTTGCAAGCACAGACGTCACTAGGGGGTACACAGCATTGGAGAGAACACAGCACTGGGAGCTGCACACAGCACTGCAGGTGGCACGCTACATAGAACAAGGGGTGGGGAGCGGGCGGCACACAGCACTGATAGGGCACACACACTGGGAGCTGCACCCTTCACTGATAGGGCATGCTGCACCAGAGAGCGGACGGCGCGGGGGAGCGGGCGGCACACACACTGGGAGCTGCACACTTCACTGATGGGGCACGTTGCACCGGAGAGCGGGCGGCGCACACACTGGGAGCTGCACACTTCACTGATGGGGCACGTTGCACCAGAGAGCGGGCAGCGCACACGCTGGGAGCTGCACACTTCACTGATGGGGCACGTTGCACCGGAGAGCGGGCGGTGCACACACTGGGAGCTGCACACTTCACTGATGGGCCACACTGCACCGGAGAAGGGGTGGAGAGCGGGTGGCACAATGCTGGAAACAAAGCTGCTGTAGGAAGGAAGCGCAGAGCGCTAAACCCACCCACAAAGTAAGTCCTGAGCTCACTGGCACCTGCCAGCGAAAGGGCTCATTGGTGCGTTCAAGCAGCACATGTGGAGATTTAAAGGGCCGGCTGCCAGTAAAATGACGGCGGTGGCCGGAGTACTGCCGCCCACGGGAATCTGCCCCGGGGCCTCACAAAAGGTCATAGCGGACCGCGGGCCGGAGGTTCCCCACCCCTGCACTAAAGGATGTGCTCAAAATACTGCCCATTGTGTTGAATTGTCAACGCGATTCTCTTCTCCCACTCTTGACACATCGAGAGTAAGGGGCACTTTGCACACTGCGACATCGCAGGTGCGATGTCGGTGGGGTCAAATTGAAAATGACGCACTTCCGGCATCGCATGCGACATCGCAGTGTGTAAAGCCTGGATGATACGATTAACGAGCGCAAAAGCGTCGTAATCGTATCATCGGTGCAGCGTCGGCGTAATCCATGATTACGCTGACGCGACAGTCCAATGTTGTTCCTCGCTCCTGCGGCAGCACACATCGCTGTGTGTGAAGTCGCAGGAGCGAGGAACGTCTCCTACCGGCCTCACTGCGGCTTCCGTAGGATATGCGGAAGGAAGGAGGTGGGCAGGATGTTTACATCCTGCTCATCTCCGCCCCTCCGCTCTGATTGGCCGGCTGCCGTGTGACGTCGCAGTGACGCCGCACGACCCGCCCCCTTAACAAGGAGGCGGGTCGCCGGCCACAGGGACGTCGCACGGCAGGTGAGTGTGTGTGTGAAGCTGGCGTAGCGATAACTTTCGCTACGCCAGCTATCACCACATATCGCTGCTGCGACGAGGGCGGGGACTATCGCACTCGGCATCGCAGCATCGGCCTGCGATGTCTTAGTGTGCAAACCCCGCCTAATACCGCAGAAGAAATGCTACCACAGGCCTCCTGTATCCATTGTTTCAGGTGCCCCACATCCTGGATCTGCGGTATTGCTCTCGGTGTGTCAAGAGTGGGAGAAGAGAATCACATTGACAATTCAATAGGGTCTCTGTCTCTACATTAATCTGCTCTCATATGGGGTAGCAAAAATCTGGTGACAGATTCCCTTTAAAATCATAATGTTGAGATATTACAAAAGGCAGCTGCTTCCAAAGTACTAATACTGGTACTGTACAGGATGAGCAATTTATTTTCCAAAAACAAGCATGGCTCTGCTTATATTACTTTCAGATGCTGGGCCGCGCACGCAGTGCCATCAAATTTGGCACCGATAAAATTAAAAAAAAAAAAAAAAAAGCTGGAAACTAAAGGAGAATTTTTTGAATCCCATGTTATTTCATGTTGTCCACATGCCGCTGTTGATTTCATCATATGACTGTGCCATTATAATCGGATTGATTGCTCTCAGTGAGAGAAACAAAATTAAAATTTTGTAGTTGTGATACCTTTTACCCTTTTCACTGAGAGCAATCAATCATTTTTCAATTGGCTAACACGGTACAAAAACCTTTTTCTTTTAATTATAATCGGAGACATAGTATGCACTTGTGAACCTAACCTAGTATAGGTGTATTACACATCTTTTTTTGCTGTTATTTTATGTCCTTTTTTTTTTCTTTCAGGCTAGAGATGAACAAGTGAAGCAAATGCTTAAAACCATATCTCGAGAGATCTGTGAACTTGACATAAGTGACTGCTACTGGTTGAATTCCCCAACTATGGATATTGTATCGAGTTGTAGGAAACTTGTTAAATTGGATATGTCTGGATGTTCTGTAACCTCTCTACGATTGTCTAAGATTCTTACAAATCTTCATTTTTTGCATTCCTTGTCTATTGACATCAATGCAGGTTTTGACTCTGGGCAGCTGAGTAGTGAGTGCAGAACCACTCTTGGGCAATTAAGAGAATTAAAACAGACTCTGTTTGTTCCATCTTACGGTGTTGTGCCTTGTTGCACTAGTCTTGAGAAGTTGCTTCTCTTCTTTGAAGTTTTGGATAGAACTCGTGACGGAATGGTAATGTCTGGTCAACTGATGGTAGGAGAAAGTAATGTGCCTCATTACCAACACCTTAGGCTATTTTATGCTCGTCTTGCACCTGGATATATAAATGAAGAGGTTGTCCGATTGTATTTAGCAGTTCTTAGTGACCGTACTCCAGAAAATCTTAGATCTTTTCTATTATCTGTTCCTGGAAGCTTAACCGAAAGCAGAGCTGCCAAAAATCTCTTTGAATCCATGGCAAAAAATATAACATTGGAGGCCTTCCAGTTACCAAAATCCTGGCTTAATGGATCTTCATTACTCCAGCACATGAAGTTTACTTGTCCTTCATATTTGAGTTTTAGCCGCTGCATGATTTCTGGTGAACAACTTACTCAAAGTATCTTAAATGGTAGAAGAGACTGCAAAAGCCTTGTCAGTTTGAATTTGAGGGGATGCACATTATGCCTTATTTCAAACTTACCTTTTAGAAAACCAGAAGATGAAATAGATTGTTCAATTTTAGGTAGACTAATATCTGCCTGCCCAAACCTTGCACATTTGAACTTGTCATCCGCACACCACCACAATTCAGATATATCTGGAGCACATCTTTGTGACATTCTTTCACAGCTTAAGAAGTTACGATCAATATCTTTGCCTGTGTGTGCTATAACAGATATTAGAACCAAACCTCTTTATTATGCTCCTGGACAATCTATTCCCAGCACGTCTGCTCCTACTTTTAGCAATAAGGTGCGAATTGGAGTACCCTCGTTTGTCATTATGTCGGAAGAGCAAGATACGCTAAAATTACAGTCTGCATTCTGGAAATTTCTCAAGGGAGTACCAGTTTTGGAGAACTTAGAATTAATTGGCTCTAATTTTTATTCATTCATGCCCCGTAATGATCCAGCAATACGAAATACTTACCCACCATGTAAACATTCCCAAACTGTGCGTGATGAAGATATTGCTGCAGTCAGTCAACTCTATTTTTTGCAAAGCCTTACCCTAGCCCAACTGCCAGGAATATATACAGGCTCTTGCCTTGTGAGCATTGGTAGGAGCTGTCAGCAATTGCGTACCTTATCGCTGGCAAATTTTGGTATGATGGGCAAAATGATGTTCATGTCCTCTCTATGTGAGATGTTGACGCACTGCAAATATTTAAAAGATCTGAGGTAAGCCGTAATAGGATTTTCTGTTGTATTGTATAATTCTATTTTATTCTTGTTACTCTTATAGAGCCAACGTATTCTGAAAGTTTGTACATACCGTATTTTTCGGACTATAAGACGCACCTGACCATAAGACGCACCCTGGTTTTAGAGGAGGAAAATAGGAAAGTACAATTTTACCCAAAAAATATGGTCATGACACACTGTTATGGGGCGAGGATCTGCTGCTGACACTGTTATGGGGGTAATGTCCCCAAATTCTCTACTAAGATACCCCATTCTGATAAGGATCCTCCTGCCTTGTATATGATCCTGCTCATATATCCCCCCATCCTGCTAATAGTATACCCCCCATCCATCCTGCTAATAATATACCTTCCATCCATCCTGCTCATGATATACCTTCCATCCAGCCTGCTCATGATATGCCCCCATCCATCCTGCTCATGATATGCCCCCATCCATCCTGCTCATGATATGCCCCCATCCATCCTGCTCATGATATACCTTCCATCCAGCCTGCTCATGATATGCCCCCATCCATCCTGCTCATGATATGCCCCCATCCATCCTGCTCATGATATGCCCCCATCCATCCTGCTCATGATATGCCCCCATCCATCCTGCTCATGAGATGCCCCCATCCATCCTGCTCATGATATGCCCCCATCCATCCTGCTCATGATATGCCCCCATCCATCCTGCTCATGAAATGCCCCCATCCATCCTGCTCATGAAATGCCCCCATCCATCCTGCTTATGAAATGCCCCCATCCATCCTGCTCATGATATACCCCCATCCTGGTAAATGGCGTGTATCCTGTAGCACAGGAAAAAAAAAAATAAACGTTTATACTTACCCTTCCTCACTCCCTGAAGCACCGATCTCTGTCTCAGCTGCAGCGCCGCTGTGTGGAGCCGTCACCGTGTGTGGAGCCGTCACCGTGTGTGGAGCCGTCACCGTTGTCTGCAGCATCGCGTCTTCCTGTCTGTGCCGGCGGTCAGCTGATCTGGACACTAGCGGCGCGCACCGCGATAACGTCATCGCTGTGCGCGCCGCTAGTCCACCAGCTAGTGTCCAGATCAGCTGACCGCCGGCACAGACAGGAAGACGCGATGCTGCAGGGGGACGGCTCCACACACGGTGACGGGTGAGTACACTGATTCACTGCACCCCGCGCTGATGATGATGCACGGGGGACAGTGAATACAGCCGCACATGATCACTCCAGGCTGTAGTTGCCAGGGGTGATCACGGCCGGCTGCTAATTATGCACACCCCCCCTTCCCGCCCATCACCCCGCCCACCTGTCAGCGCCGGTTTCGCTGAGAGATGATGGGCGGGAGGATGGGCGTGCATATGTAATGAGCGGGCCCACGTGGTCACGGCAGGCTGCTGCAGGCTGTTACAGCCTGCTGGTGCCGCTGATGACCTGCTCCACCGCGGCACCCTCATTCCCCGCACCCGCAACCTTATAGTCAGACCATAAGACACACCCCCCACTTTCCCCCAACATTTGGGGGGAAAAAAGTGCATCTTATGGTCCGAAAAATACGGTAGATTGCAAAACCAACCAGTCCCTCCAGAAATGCTATTTATGTTCCTAAAAAGTGGAAATCCATCAAATAAATGTCATTTAAATCCTGGCTTTTGACTTAAGGGAGCAGTGACTACAAGGGAAAAAGTAAGTTTTATTCTCTCTGCAGCTGCTCGTTTCCAGTCATCAGGGTAGTGCAGGAAGCTGTCGCAGGCTCTGCGCATTACACAGTGAGTGTAAGTGTAATCAGTCCCCTGCACTTTGAATGCATTCATATGCAAACACTCAATATGCAGGGGAGTTATTATAACGTTCTATCTGTATAGTGAACGATGACGGGTGACGGCTCCCTGCACTAACCTAAAGACTTGGAAGTGAGTAGCTGCGGTGAAAATAAAACTTAGTTTATCTGCGCACGCTGCGTTTTTTACCGCGTTTTTGCACGTTTCTGAAGTGCGTTTTTGGGCTCAAACTGCATGACTTTGCTTCCCCAGCAGCAAAGCTTATGAAATTTCATTTTTGTTGTCCCCACAGAGCAGTTTTATTTGGCTGCGTTTTTGAGCTAAAAAAAAAATGGTTGTGTCAATTCTTTTCTGCGTTTTTTTTTACGTTTTTCCACCCATGCAATGCATTGGAAAAACACAGCAAAATGCAGTAAACAAAAACGCAGCAAAACACTGCCATAAACGCACGGTGCGTTTTTGTGCGTTTTTTGCGACAAAAAACGCACAAAAACGCAGCGTCAAGAAAACGCAGCGTGCGCACATAGCCTTAATTTAATTTCCATAGCTATTGCTGCAGTAAACCAGTAGACGGGGTTTAAACGCTATTGACCTGCAAATTACCACTGTATCTGCAGCTGCTTGTCTGCAGGTGAAAGGTTCCCTATAATGACGCCTGTCATTCCCTGTTGGCAGTGGACAATCAGTGCCTATTTATACTCAGATGCACACACTATTCTGAATTTCATCAGCAGCCACATAACCTATGAGTTTGTTTTTGGAGTGCTTGTGCTACTACTTTACTTTTATTACAGGGTTGACAGGGTTGACTGTCATATATTCATTGTAATATGTTTTATAGCCCAGTCAAAACTGTATTTTAAATGTAAAGCAAATTTGTTGCTGTTTAAGGAAGTAGTTGTGCCCACATGATCATTGTGACTGATGCCATATCCTACTTCCAGGAATGCAGGAATGGAGATAACTGTTCCTGCCCATTTAACCCCCTTGATGGACTGCCTCTGCTCACAACTCGATAATGGGTCGTCGAATGGTTGCCGTGGCTGTGGATAATTTAGCAATTGCCATTGGTTTTCCATCTCAACACACTTTTTAAGTACTGCCTATTTATGGGGGGGGGGTGAGTTCTATTTTTAATGAGTCCTTTTTTTGTCCTACACAGGTATACAATACATTTTGACAAGTCTTTTTTTTTTTTTTTTTTAAGGAAAAAATGATGAGAACAACGTTGAACTTTTTCGCTATAATTCCAAAAGGTGTGTTTGGCTCAAAGCCAACATTGTGCATCACCGAAAAAAGCACATTAAGGCATAGTGGAAGTGGCTTTATGCTTTAGGGCTAGTTTTTGGCAGCAGGAACTGGACATTTAGTTAAGGGGAAAGGAATTATGAACAGTTCCAAATATCCTTCAATTTTCCATCTAAACCTTCAGGCCTCTGATAAAAAGCTGAATATAAATTCCACATTTCAGTACGACAACCACCCTAAGTATATCTGCAAATCAACAAAATTGTTTTCAGAGAAGATCATACTTTTGGAGTGTACAAGGCAGATAAGACCTTAATCCAATTGGGAATCTGTGGAATGACCTGTAGAGGGCACTGTACACATAAGATGCCATCACAATCTAATAGATTTGGTGTGCTACTTCAAGGAAGAATGGTCAAAGATTGACAATGTAACGCCGGTGGGTGTGGACCCACTGAGCCACGGCCCAGGCTTACCCTGGAGGGGCATGCATAAATGTCTACCTGGCCTTCACTAGAGCCTCTGGTGGTGAGGATAGGCTGGGCTGCAGGTAGACACCAGACACCACTCACAGGGCAGTCTCCAGGGCTGCAACAGCTGACCGACAGGTCAAGGCAGATTTACGAGATAAAGGAAGGTTAGACAGAGGTGTAGTCAGATGGTCCAGGTTTGGGGCAGGAAGCACAGATTCAGAATACAAGTCTGGGTCAGTAATGGAGAGATCAGACAGGATGAGTAAACAAGCCGGGACGTTAACAGGTGAGGCAATACAGAGAGTACCCTGCAGGAATCTAAACACGTGATGAACTAGAACCTAGATCAGGTGAGGAGTGGTATGTGGACCTGCCTTATCAAGCCCCTGCTGCAAGGGGATTGGCTAGGGAACATAAACTCTGCCGGACACCCTGCCTCACTATAGCGATGTGAAACCCACTAGCAGGAGGATACAGCAGAGTTTGAAAGGCTATAAACTGAACCTAGGATGAGCAGAGCGGTGACCTCAGTGAGAAGGGCGATGCTTGCCACTAGTGCGAATCGTTGTCATGACCCTATTCCCCTCCCCCCTATGATTCCTGTTTTTTGGCTGGATCGTTGGAGGAACCTTTGGAGAATGGCAGGGGCGCAGATGTTCTCAGCGGGCTCCCATGATCTCTCTTCGAGACCAAACCCCTTCCAGTCGATTAAATATAAGATTTTCCCCCAGACCATCTTAGAGTCCAAGATGTCCATAAACTTAAACACATCCGAGGAATGGGCGCAAGGACAGGAGTATGGGTCATGGAGAAACGATTAAGGACTACTGGCCTCAAGAGTGAGGTGTGAAAAGAATTCAGGATCCAATCATTAGATGGCAGGTGAAGCTTAAAGGTTACCAGATTGTTCTGCCTGAGAATTTTGAATGGTCCAAGTTACCGAGGATCTAACCTATATGAAGGCACCTTCAGGCGAATGTTCCTTGAGGCTAACCAGACATTATCTCCAGGACGATACTGTATATAAAACTATTTTGAATGACTTGAGAATAAGAAATTTTGTCTATCGAATAGCTTGAAACTGTACACTCTGTTCAAACTAAATAATACAATAAGATATGTACATCATATGAGTCAACATGCATGAAAGAGTTTCTATATATTGCCAGACATAAAAGTCCACATACACCAGTTAAAAAAATCATAACGTTAGGCAAATAAATTTTCTTAATATCACTAGATAAGATTAACATAAAGCATGCTGTCCAATACCAGACTGACCTTTCAGACCTGCGTCCAATTGCGTCCCCTTGATGCGAATTTTGCAGATGGCTTCCTCAGAAGGGGTTAGTAGGATAGTGAAGGGCTATGCTTTTTATACCCTTATGGTGATACATATCGCTACGTGTGAGGAGCGAACACCACAAGTGCTGCGCCCCCGAAGTTCTGGGTCCAGCACCTCATCGACATGCCCAGTGTGATATGTCAGAGAGGAGCATGTTGCTAAGGCACCACTAAGATGCCTTCCTCGGAATCCAGCGTTTAGCACCGCGGATACTCGCACATAGCTCCATGGAAACCAGGAAGCGTCTGGCGTAATCATCCTGAAGAGCATATATAAGATGGCAAATGTAGTTCTCGAGGATCAGCTTAACACGTTTCCCTTGCCCATTTGTCTGCTGTGGTACGTAGAAGAAAAAATTAGCAGAATATTCATTTTCAGTAGCTTGTACAGGGCTTTCCAGATCCTAGAAGTGAACTGTCCATGATGAAGTTCATAGCAATATATTGCCAGTGAGCAGAAGGAACCGCCATGGGTTGAAGACCAGCCAACTTCTCCTTGGAAGACTTATTCGTGCACAATGTGAATAGGCAGCAACTAAGTCACGGACAGCCTTAACTAGCAAGGGCCGCCAGAAGCTGCAAGCAATTAGCTCAGTGGATTTGTGTATGTCTATATGACCAGCCAACTTGGAGTTGTGACCCCAAAACAGAATTCTCCTCCTCCTAAACGTAGGAACAAACATTTTGCTCAGAGGAATCTCTTTAAATGAAACAGGGGCTGGCTGCTTCAATAATCCTGGCTGTTGTAATGATGTGCTGAAGCTCTGCCATAGAATCGAATGCGTCAAAGAACCGGGACAGGACATCTGCTTTGACATTCTTCTCTGCAGGACGGAAGTGTAGCTTAAATTTAAAATGAGCAAAGAATAGCAACTACCTGGCTTGATGAGGATTCAACCTCTGGGTTGATTGCAGGAAGGTCAGGTTCTTGTGGTCCATGTAAATTATTACCGGAGAACTGGCACCCTCTAATAGATGTCGCCATTCTTCAAGCACCAGCTTTACAGCCAGAAACTCATGATCCCCAATGGTATACTTTTGGTCGGCTGGCGAGAACAATTTGGAAAAAAAAACGCAAAAGGCAGGGTTCCCTAAAGAAGTTAATCACAGGAGAACAACGCCAGCACCGATAGAAGAGGCATCTATCTCCAAGAAAAACTGCTTGTTAGGATCAGGGAGGGTGGTGTAGAACTGGGGCTCCTGTGAAGGCCTCTTTAACCCCTTAACGACCGCAGGCAGTAAAGTTACGTCCTAGTGGTCATAGTGTTAATCCCCACCTGCTGCTGTGGGCCGCAGGTGGGGATCCGTACACATGTCAGCTGATTTATACAGCTAACATGTGCCTAGAAGGTACGAGTGGAATCGCTATCCACCCGTACCTGTTAACCCCTTAAATGGCGCTGTCAAGATGTGACAGCACCATATTAATGGCAATGGCGGTTGATCCGGTAATCACAGGCCGATATCGGAAGTCACGTGATGTGGATGTGGATCCAGTGGTTGCCATGGTAGCACAGGGTCATGTGATGACTCCTGCAGCTCACATGAGTCACTTCCGTTCTGACATGGCTGAGAGTTTTGTGAGATAGATGTATATAATAAAGTTAACTGCACTCTCCAATAGTTTTTCATGCAACAGTGAGATTTATTTAGAAATATAGACGGTGGACAGTAGAAGGCAAGGGGAAAAGCAAGTACAACGTTTCGACCTGTAAGGTCTTTATCAGAAAATCGCTGAAAATAAAATCAAAAAACAAACATCAGTGTGCACCCTATAAAACATAGATTGCAGAAACATACATACATTTTTTTTTATATACAAATTATACATATGTACATATATACAAAATCAAAATCTGTACAGATCGATATTCAAGTATAATCATTCTTATAACCCAAAAATCTCTCTGATGTGGTAACTATTGAGTAGTAGAGGAAACACACAATGTCTATTGAAAGCTATTGTAGCAAGGCTAGAAGGCAGATATGTACAAAAAAGGGTTAATCTGTCAGGAATGGGAGGCAGGGTATTACCTTGATGCAATGTGATCTGGGCGCTCCTGCGCCTGTGTCCCAGCTGATCCGTCAGTGTGTGTGGCTGCTAAGCTGCCTAGGGTTTAAATAGCCCGCTCATGGTAGAGGGGGCGTAACGTAGCGGTCACATGATTGTGTGACGTCACAGTCACGTGGGTGTAGACAGCCTGCTCATAGAGGAAGGGGGAGGTAGTCACGTCGTTATGGGACGTCACATTAGCAGTGTGAATGTAGAAAACACTGCTTGTTGGGGCGAGGGGATGGGCTTCAGCAGTTACGTGGGTGTGAGTGGCTTATTGGTTTAGACATTAATAGTGTAATCATAGATAACACTGCTTACACTACTAATGTGACGTCCCATAACCACGTGAACCGCCGCGCTATACTTCTCCCTTCTACTAAGAGCAGTTTAAACCCATATGCCATTCATAACCCACGTGACTGCTGAAGCCCATCCCCTCGCCCCACCAAGCAGTGTTATCTACGTTCACAATGCTATTGTGACGTCCCATAACCATGTGACCGGCGTGCTATACCTCCCCCTTCCTCTGAGTAGGCTGTCTAAACTAATATGCCACTCACACCCACGTGACTGCCGAAGCCCATCCCCTCGCCCCAATAAGCAGTGTTCTTTTCTACGTTCACACATCTAATGTGACGTCCCATAACCACGTGACTACCTCCCCCTTCCTCTATGAGGAGGCGGTCTACACCCACGTGACTGTGACATCACACAATCACGTGACCGCTGCGTTACGCCCCCTCTACTATGAGCGGGCTATTTAAACCCTAGGCAGCTTAGCAGACACAGTCACGAGCGCCCAGATCACATTGCATCAAGGTAATACCCTGCCTCCCATTCCTGACAGATTAACCCTTTTTTGTACATATCTGCCTTCTAGCCTTACTACAATAGCTTTCAATAGACATTGTATATATGTACATATGTATAATTTGTATATAACATTTTTTATGTATGTTACTGCAATCTATGTTTTATAGGGTGCACACTGATGTTTGTTTTTTGATTTATTTTCAGCGATTTTCTGATAAAGACCTTACAGTTCGAAACGTTGTAGTCTCTTTTTCCCTTGCCTTCTACTGTCCACCGTCTATATTTTTAAATAAATCTCACTGTTGCATGAAAAACTATTGGAGAGTGCAGTGAACTTTATTATATACTACCTGGGAAGCTATATCCCATCTACCAGCACCTCTTAATTTAACCAGCTGTGTGCACACTAATTTTATCATTTGAGATAGGAGATGAGTATATCAGGTATTCATAGCTGTGATCAGCAGATATTTAAGAGCGATCAGACTGCTGATCCATATAGCCTCCTAGAGGCACCTGTAAAATAAAAAAATAAAGTTTAAAAAAAACTTTTGGAAAATTAAAGAAAAACAAAAAAAACCCTAAATGTTCAAATCACCCCCCTTTCGCCCCATTGAAAATTAACGGGTTAAAAAAACTAAAAAAAAAAATGTACACACATTTTGCTATCGCACGATAGAAATGCCCGATCTATCAAAATATAAAATCAATTAATCTGATCAGTAAACTGCATAGCGTCAAGAAAATTCCAAATGCCAAAATTACGTTTTTTGGTCGCCGCATATTTTGCGCAAAATGCAATAACAGGCAATTAAAATGTAGCATCTGCGTAAAAATGATACTGTTAAAAACGTCAGCTCGAGGCACAAAACATAAGCAGCCAAAGATCCCAAAAAATGAGAATGCTCGTGGAAAATGGCGCAAAACGTACGCCACTTTTTTCGGACAAACGTCTGATTATTTTTTTTAACTCCTTAGATAAAAGTTAACTTATTCATGTTTGGTGTCTACAAACTCGTACTGACCTCAATAAATCACATCAACACATCAGTTTTACCATATAGTGAACACTGAATAAAATATCCCAAAAACAATAGTGCAATCACTCTTTTTTTGCAATTTTTCCTCATTTGGAATTTTTTTTGCCGTTTTCCAGTACACTATATGGTAAAACTCATGGTTTCATTTAAAAGTACAGCTCATTTTGCAAAAAATGAGCCCTCACATGACCAGATTGACTGACAAATAAAAGTTACGTCTCTCGGAAGAATGGCGAAAAAAAACACGGAAAGAGCAAAATTTGCCGCTCATGAAGGGGTTAAAATGCTGATCTGAGTGGGAGGATGAATGGGAAAAACAGTGCTGCCGCTGAAAAAGGGTGGTGAATTGGTGATTTATTTTTTTTTTTTGTCAGCGCGTTTGATTCATATAATCTCACGTCTGTTGAGGGCTTCCATACAATTGGGTGGGTAATGTGGTATATAATAATAATAATATATTATGTATTCACTAATATGCCATTAATTCCACAGCGCTTTACATACATCAGAAACACTGTCTCCATTGGGACTCACAATCTAAATTCTCTCACAAAACAATCACTGATCTCAGGGAGACCAGCCAGAGAAAACACTGCCAGCAGCCAGCGAGGGCGCTCAAGACAGTGAAATCCTAGGTGTATTGCCCCCTGAGAAATATGCAAATCAAAAAGGTCCGTGGAGCCTCTGTTAGGAGTCTCAACACAGAAACCAGCCAGATATCCCTCCAGGAAGGGCCCAGCGAAGGGGTGACTCTTTTTAGGAGACCACCATAACCACCATATTAAGTGGCCCTTTTAGTCAATATCCAACTTTTTGACAAGTTTAAAGATATGACAAGGGAATCTAAATTCTCTATCATTATGTCTTTGGAGTGTGAGAGGAAACTGGAGAACTCGTAGGAAACCCATGCAAACACGGGACAACATGTAAACTACTTACAGATGTTGTCCTTGGTGTTATTTGAACCCAGGACCCCAGGTACAAGTGCATCTCAATAAATTAGAATTTCATCAAAAAGTTCATTTATTTCACTAATTCAATACAAAAAATATATTTGTGTTTCTTCAGCTATTTTGTCATACCATGCCTGAGGAAGAGACCTGAGATATCTCGAAAGCTTGCTTTATAACATCATATTTTATTTTTATTTTAGTTAGCTATTAAAAGGTATCAAAACTACAAAATTTTAATTTTGTTTCTCTCACTGAGAGCAATCAATACAAAAAGGGAAACATATCTTATATAGAGCCATTACAAACAGAGTGGTCTAATTCATATGTTTATTTCTGTTTAATGTTGAAGATTATGGCTAAAGCGGGCTTTACACGCTACGATATCGTTAATGATTTATCGTTGAGGTCACGTTGTTTGTGACGCACATCCGGCGTCATTAACGATATGGCAGTGTGTGACACTTATGTGCGACCTAAAACGATCTCAAAAGCGGCCAAAATGGTTTGCCGCAGAGAGGTCGTCCTAAACAAAAAATCGTTCTCTTCTTATTAGCGATGTTGTTCCTTGTTCCTGCGGCAGCACACAAAGCTATGTGTGACACTGCAGGAGCGAGGAACATCTCCTTACCTGCCTCCACCGGCTATGCGGAAGGAAGGAGGTGGGCGGGATGTTTACGTCCCACTCATCTCCGCCTCTACGCTTCTATTGGACGGCTGCTGTGTGGCATCGCTGTGACGCCGCACGACACGCCCCCTTAGAATGGAGGCGGATCGCCGGCCACAACGACGTCGCAGGACAGGTAAGTCCGTGTGATGGGTGTAAGTGAGGTTGTGCGCGACGGGCAGTGATTTACCCGGGTCGCACAACCAACGGGGACGGGTACGATCGCTTGCGATCTCGCTAGCGAGATCGCAGCGTGTAAAGCCCGCTTTACAGTCAATGAAAACACAAAGGTCATTATCTCAGAAAACTAGAACAATTTCCACAAAACACCTTAAAAACCTTCCTGAGCTTTTAAAATGGTCCCTTACTCTGGTTCAGTAGACTACACAGTCATGGGAAAGACTGCTGATTTGACAGATGTCCAGAAGGCAGACATTGACACACTCCACAAGGAGAGTAAGCCACAAAAGGTCATTGCTAAAGAAGCTGGATATTCACAAAGTGCTGTATTCAAGCATATTAATGGAATGTTGAGTCGAAGGAAAAAGTGGGGTAGAAAAGGTGCACAAGCAATCGGGATAAATGCAGCCTTGATAGGATTAACAAAAGGCCATTCAAAAATTTGAGGGAGATTTGCAAGGTGTGAACTGCTGCTGGAGTCAGTGCTTCAAGCCACCACACACAGACGTATCCAGGATATGGGCTACAACTGTCACATTCCTTGTGTCAAGCCACTGATGAACAATAGACAATGGCAGAAGCATTTTACCTGGGCCAAGGAGATAAAGAACTGGACTGTTGCTCAGTGGTTCAAGGTGTTTTCAGATGAAAGTAAATTTTGCATTTGATTTGGAAATAAAGGTTCCAGAATCTGGAGGAAGAGTATAGAGGCACACAATCCAAGCTGCTTGATGTCTAGTGTGACGTTTCCATAATCGGTGATGGTTTGGAAAGCCATGTAATCTGCTGGTGTAGGATCCACTGTTATTATTAAGACCAAAATCAGCGCAGCCCTCTACCAGGAAATTTTAAAGCACTTCATGCTTCCCTCTGCCGATATGATTTTTGGAGATGGAAATTTAATTTGGCACCTGTTCACACTGCCAAAAGTACCAATACCTTGTTTAATAACCACAGTTTTACTGTGCTTGATTGGCCAGCAACTCGCCTGACATAAACCCCATAGAGTATCTATGAGGTATTGTCAAGACGAAGATGAGAGACACCAGACCCAATATTGCAGACGAACTGAAGGCTGCTATAAAAGCAATCTGAGCTTCCATAACACCTCAGTAGTGCCACAGGCAGATTGCCTCCATGTCATGCTGCATTGATGCAGTAATTCATGCAATATTGTCTCCTCCCCATAATCCTATAGAATGTAAGCCCGCAAGGGTAGGGCCCTCTTCCCTCTGTACTAGTCTGTCTACTGTAACTTGTATACATATTTTGTATGTAACCCCCTTCTCATGTACAGCACCATGGAATTAATGGTGCTCTATAAATAAACAATAATAATAATAAATAATAATAATGCAAAAGGAGCCTGACCAAGTATTGAGTGCGTTTACTGTACACACTTTTCAGTAGACCAACATTTCTGAGCTTGAAATCATGTTTTCAGTTGGTCTTATATAATCTAATTTTCTGAGCTAATGACTTTTGGGTTTTCATTGCCTGTAAGCCCTAATCATCAACATTAACAGAAATAAACACTTGAAATAGAGCATTCTGTTTTGTAATGACTCTATATACCGTATTTTTAGTTTTATATTATGCACTGGATTATACGACACAGCCTAAATTTAGAGAAAAAAATAAATATGGGATCCGTTTTATAATCGGGTGGTGTCTTATCACAAGGTGGTGGAACGGGGGTCATGTGACACCCTGGCACCGCCAGGTGGTCACACAGAATAGGCCCCCGCATAACACCTTCCCACACGGTTACACACAGTCAACAAAACCCTAGTCACTCCCCCCTCAAGGGAAGGAAAGGCACACCAGTGGGTGGGTACAGGCGGATGGAGAACGCCCACCTAGGGGTCTGGAGAACCCGGGGCAGGAAAAGCAGTAGTTGAAAGTTGTAGTTCAAGTGGAGAGGAGTCAGACTGGTGGAGGAGTTGAGAGGAGAAAGTGGAGAGCGGAGTCAGAAAGGAAAGGCGTTGGGGTTGGAGCCCCGGCGTACTGGCTAGGTGTCAGGCTGTAGTCCGTGTCTGTCAGGAGACAGGAAGATGGCAGCCGGAGATCCGAGGTGGACCGGGACAGGGTAGGAGCCCGCCGATACCGACACCGGAGAACCAACCCGGAAACCGTGCACAGAGGGGGTACTTGGACCCGTAAGCCAGGACCGGAACCAACGGTCTAGCTAATTAACCAATTGAGGGCAGGATTATAGGTCATGTCCCAACCAAAGTCCCAAAAGCAGACATCCACCCACCGCAGGGGATAGGGCATCCGCCAGGGCCCGGTAGAGCCCAAGGGTCAACGTCAACAGGCACGGCTCCCAACCAAAGTACCGGGAGCGGACTCCTGTGTTTCACACCGGGAAGTCCAACACACCAAAAACACAGTGCAGAGGAAAGTGACACAGACAATCAGCCCGGGTGTGGGACCAGAATACACCCGGCCACGGCAGCCGGCCACCAGCACCTTGGTTTACCATTGGACTTGTGTGATTCATTCAATCGGGAGTAAACTAACATCCCCCGGTCTGACCGGGCGCGCCGGCCCCTGCAATCACCACCCTCAGCACAGAGACACTGGGCCCCGGGGCATCCATCCCTACCCACGGAGGGGTTAACATCCAGCTGCCATCCCATCGCCCCCAGGTGCCCCACAACAGCAGCGGTGGTGCCACACTTCACCACACACCATGGGTGGCGTCGGACTGTTTACGGCAAATCCCGTACAAATATGTCCCCTTTTATTTGAAGTGTCCGCGCGACCCCCGGGTCCGGTAGAATCCCTCGAGCCACACTGCATATCCGGATCCAAGCAGCCCAGCTGCTGGCACAGGGGCGGCACACCTCAAAACCTTGCGTCACGAACAGGATGGTAACCCATCCACCTACCTGGTGGAAGTGCGCCTTGTTCTGGACTGTCAGTGGTGCTCCGCTGCAAAAACTTTGAAAAGCCGCCATTTTGCCGCCATTTTTCCGCCAGTTTTGGGAGCGAAAAAACGACAACCCAGCGTCTTCCCCGAGAAAGGGCGCGAAGTTGAAGCCCCCGCCCCCTTGGAACACAGCCGGAAGGAAGTGACTCCCGAGGCCGAAAACGAAACTGAGAGACACGCAAAAGGTCTGCTCCTGAAAAACCAGGGGGGCAGGCAGAAAACTGCGGCATGTGACCCAAGGAGATAAGAGGCAAGGACACCAGGACTCTGCCATCTTCTGTTCCTGGACACCATCTCGAGTGGATATCTGACCGGTCCGGCAACCCGAAAATGGAGGAACGTGCTCCCGGGACTGCTGACTGGGTGGAAGACCAGACCTCGAGGATGTGCCGCAAGATCCAGGCCCAAGCAAATTTCCTGCTGGCAAGATGTACGGCCGAGATGAAGGATCTGGCTGCAGCCGTTCAGGCGCGCGAAGAGGAGATGGCCTCGGAGGAGCGGGTAAGCAACCCACGCCCCTATGTTCCACCGAAACCAGCCCAACCGGCTGAGGAGCTCGGTCTGCCCCCGTCCGCCACGTCACCTCCCTTGCTGCCCGCACCTGCAATTAGTGCCCCGCTCGGTCCACTGCCCCAAGCTACGGCAGCGGTACCGGTTACATCTGCCTGCCCGACCTACCAAGGACAGGTCCGGCATTTCAACCCCCAAAAAGGATGGGGCTTCATATATATGCTGGGTATGGATGCCAAAATTTGTTTCCCGGAGGGATGTGGCCCCACACCTGCCTACGGGTCACCCGGATCGAGACTTGGCGCCAGAAGAACTGGTCTCTTACACCCGACACTGTGGAGAGAGAGGGGGTGGTTCGCCCTTGACGTGAGGAAGTGGGTGAAAATTGATGGAAAGCTGTGCCTTTACCCCCCTCCGCTATCTCCAACTATAGATGATGAGTAAGGTAGCGGTTCCCGGCTACCCCAGTCGTTGACCCCTGTTAGAGTCACTTCAGTTTTAATATGGACCATGGCCGAGAACTGGCAGGCCAACCCAAAAACTTTTGGGCTTTGTAAATACCCCTACCTACCTTCTTGTTGTGCATGGCACAGTCTCTGGAGAGGCTAATTGGAGGAAGGACCTGCGGTAGAGTAGGCTAAGGCCCAGTCAATAATGCAACCGGTGACTAACTTCCAGGTCAGGGGTCCCCGGACTATGGGACCCTCAACAAGGACTGTCGGGTAAGGAACTTTTTACCCGGCCCGTGTGGGCGTCACCCGGACCCGTTCCTGGACTTGGGAAAAGGGGTGTGCACCAGTGTTAGCGGTGGCACCAGGGAATAGGTTGTTTTGGGTGGGAGCGCAATAAGAAGGTGGCCCGTTCCGTCCCGTTCCGGTTTATGCAACATTTAAGAATTGTGCCTTCCGTAAAGGGAAGAAATGTTCAAATGTTTTTATTCTTGTTACCCTTTTATTTTTGCATTCCAGTTGCTGAAAAATAAATGGTGGTTGGACAGCCCGCGGACGGTCTGTATTTAACCAAGGGGGAATATGACGCCCTGGCACTGCCAGGTGGTCACACAGAATAAACCCCCGCATAACACCTTCCCACACAGGGTTACACACAGCCAACAAAACCCTAGTCGGGTGACTAGGGAAGGAAAGGCACACCAGTAGGCGGGACCAGGCGGATGGAGAACGCCCACCTAGGGGTCTGGAGAACCCGGGGCGGGAAAAGCAGTAGTTGAAAGTTGTAGTTCAAGTGGAGAGGAGTCAGACTGGTGGAGTGGAGGAGTCGAGAGGAGAAAGTGGAGAGCCGAGTCAGAAAGGAAAGACGTTGGGATTGGAGCCTCGGCATACTGGCTAGGTGGCAGGCTGTAGTCCGTGTCTGTCAGGAGATGGGAAGACGGCTGCCGGAGATCCGAGGTGGACCAGGACAGGGTAGGAGCCCGCCGGTACCTACACCGGAGAATCGACCCGGAAACCATGCACAGAAGGGGGTACTTGGACCCTGAAGCCAGGGCCGGAACCAACGGCCTAGCTAATTAACCAATTGAGGGCAGGATTATAGGTCCTGTCCCAACCAAAGTCCCAAAAGCAGACATCCACCCATCACGGGGGATAGGGAATCCGCCAGGGCACAGTAGATCCCAAGGGTCAGCGTCAACGGGCACGGCCACACTTCACCACAAACCGTGGGTGGCGTCACAGACTGTTTACGGCAAATCCCGTACAAATACGTCCCCTTTTATTTGAAGTGTCCGCGCAACCCCCGGGTCCGGTAGAATCCCTCGAGCCACACTGCGGATCCTGATCTGAGCAGCCCGGCTGCTGGCATGGGGGAAGCACAGGTCACAGGAGGCAGGGGCAGTGCTGGAGTATGGCGATGCTGCGGTCAGTGCAGAGGGGGGCCAGCGTTGTGCTCGGGCAGCCGGTGCTGCTCTGTGCTGGTGCTCGCTGCGGGCGGTGATGCACTGGCTATTCTGAAGATCTCGGCCATATGGGCTTCAAAAAATAGGGGCCAGAGTCGGCGCAGAAGAGAGCTTAAGCCATTAATTGAAGCCTTTATCACCGACATCTTCAGAATGGCCCCTGCCTCGCTGCCCGCCACACACAGCCTCACTGCCCGCACAGAACAGCGCCCACAGTACAGCATTGCCCTGCCTCCTGTGATCTCTCTCTACCACCCCCTGGTAAGCCACATTTGGATTTTAAGATTCACCCCTCATTTTCCTCCCAAATTTTTGGGAGTAAAAGTGTGTCTTATAATTCGAAAAATACGGTAATACATGTGTTTCCCTTTTTGGTTTGAATTACTGAACTAAATTAACTTTTTGATGATATTCTAATTTATTGAGATGCACTTGTATATATTCAATCGAAGTGATCATTAGACCTTGGGGATTTTTGTTATGGACAAGTGCATAATGTTTGGATACTCCGTGTAAAAGGAATCTTTTCTGAATATTAGATCTGTTGGAGTTTAGCCTATTGTGCAAGACTTGAACGATGCGACCCACATACTGCTTACCACAAGGACACGCTATAAAATGACATAATGTGATTGATTTGTCAAACTAGATTTTATCAAAAATTATATAGCCTTATCTATGGAAGAATTAAAGGATGTTGCCTTGTGCTGAGTAGATCTGCAACAAAGAATTTTGTTCACCACATTTGAAAGATCCCAGATTGATGATATGAGTATAATTCATCAGCAAAGAAGACCTAATTCTACTAGGGGCAGTAATATTCCTTAGGGTGGGAGCCCTCTTAAATGTAATACCTGGGCGATCGGCAAGGATGCTTCTGAGAATAGAATAACTGAGTAGGATGTTCCAGTGTTTGTGGAGGATGCCTTTGATTTTCTGTTTCTCAGGAAAAAAAAAACTAGTAATCATATTAATCTCAAAGTTATTGGAGAACATGGATTGGGATAAGAGGTACAAATTAGATCCTCATGTTCAAAAAAAAAAATCTCAGGATTGGCAATGGCCCATTTTAAAGTTTCCTGGAATAATTCTTTTCTTGAAATCTTCCCAGGAGAACTTGACTTTGTGTTGCAAAATCCTCATCCTGAGTACAATTTTTGCAAATTCTGTTGAATTGATTGAAGGGGATGTTACAGAGCCATTTGGAGTAATAGCTGCTGTCAAAATGCACGTACCCAGTTGCATCCATGTTCTTAAAAAAAAAAACAAAACGTTTTGGCTAGCAAAAATGGCACCTGAGGTGAAAAATAGTGAGATCCAGAAAATCTAAGCTGTCTTTGTCATATACAGGAGGAAAAAACAAACCTCAATTATTGGATTGGACCCAGAAAAAAAAAGCTTTGCAAGTTGTTAAGCGAGTTATCCCATATAAAAAAAAAAACAAAAAAAAACCTTTTTTGATGTTTCGTTTGTATATGACAACCTGGTCATTAAATGGGGTCTCATATATAGAGGAACTCAAAAGATAGCCATAAACAAACTTACATATGTAGGTGCTACCTTCTAGTCCTTTGCGGTCCCAAGCTTTTGATGATAAATTTTATCTTGAAAGGTGAAGTAGTTATGTAGGATGAAAGTAAAGCTGGGTTCACACTAAACGACAGCGACAACGACGTCGCTGTTACGTCACCATTTTCGGTGACGTAACAGCGACCTTGTAAGTCGCTGTTATGATCGCTGCTTAGCTGTCAAACACAGCAGAAGCAGCGATCATAACGTCGCTGTGCTACATGTTCAGAGAGCAGGGAGCCGCGCTTAGCGCTGGCTCCTTGCTCTCCTGCAGCACACATCGGGTTAATTAACCCGATGTGTGCTGCAGCTACATGTCACAGTTCAGAGAGCAGGGAGCCGCGCGCACTGCTTAGCACTGGCTCCTTGCTACAGTATACATCGGGTTAATTACCCGATGCATACTTCAGCCACATGTCACAGTGCAGGAGCCGGCACTGGCAGCAAGAGCGGCGGAGGCTGGTAACCAGCGTAAACATCGGGTAACCAGGGAAAGGTCTTCCCTTGGTTACCCGATGTTTACGCTGGTTACAGCTTACCGCAGCTGCCAGTGCCGGCTCCTGCTCGCTTCATTTCGTCGCTCTCTCGCTGTCACACACAGCGATGTGTGTGTCACAGCGGGAGAGTGACGACCAAAAAATGAAGCTGGACATTCAGCAACGACTGGCGACCTCACAGCAGGGGCCAGGTCGTTGCTGGATGTCACACACAGCGACAGCGACGGGACGTCGCTGCAACGTCACAGAAAATGGTGACGTAGCAGCGACGTCGTTGTCGTTGTCGCTGTGTGTGACACCAGCTTAAGACTTTTGAGAATGAATGCTTTCTGTAAAGAAAGAATCCTATCGTCAAGGGAAAGAAAAATCATAACAGTCCAATGTCATCGGGGATACTGGAATAAAATGCTGAAACATCCATAGATCTTAAAATACATGGTCAACACTGGATATCCTTTAGTCTCTATATATTGGGCCATGAACTAGGAGCATATCAAACAACAATGCAAGCAAATAGTATACGGCCAAAATATCAATTTCATTAACATAGATAAAAACAGTAAATGCTAAATATTGTGGTAATACAGATATATGGACCAGACGAAAAATATAAAAAATTAGACTGACAATAGTATATCAAATAGTTATTCAAAAAGGATAAAATATCTCTTTATAAAAAAGCAAAGTGCATTAGGTATATTTCAAGAATGTTAAAGTTATCATAAACCACTAATTAATAACAATATTTCTATGTCAAAGCTATGTAATTTATAGCCAGATGTGCATGTTTAGTTTATATCAAATATATCTATCATGTACCAAAATATGAATATTTATATGTCCAAAATTATTTTTATATAAATATGATGAAATTTGCTATACATCTAAGTTCCTCATAAAGTTCATATTCCGAATATTAACTACAGATAGTGTCATAGCCCAGAATTAAAGATGGAGAATATAATTAACAGAGTGCATAAATGGTTACCGTATTTTTCGGACTATAAGACGCACCGGACCATAAGACGCACCCTGGTTTTAGAGAAGGAAAATAGGAAAATAAAATTTTAAGCAAAAAATGTGGTCATGACACACTGTTATGGGGCGAGGATCTGCTGCTGACACTATTATGGGGGTAATGTCCCCAAATTCTCTACTAAGGTACCCAATCCTGGTAATGATCCTCCTTCCTTGTATATGTCCCTCATCCTGCTATATGTCCCCATCATCTTGCTATATTTCCCCATCAACCTGCTATATGCCCATCATCCTGCTCATATGCGCCCATCATCCTGCTCATATGTGCCCATCATCCTGCTCATATACCCCCATCATCCTGCTCATATGCGCCCATCATCCTGCTCATATGCCCCCATCATCCTGCTCATATGCCCCCATCATCCTGCTCATATGCGCCCATCATCCTGCTCATATGCGCCCATCATCCTGCTCATATACCCCCATCATCCTGCTCATATGCGCTCATCATCCTGCTCCTGCCCATCCTGCGGCACACACATAAAAAAAAAAAAACCAAAACCTTTATATTCACCTTTCCTCGCTCCACACAGCGTCGCTCCTCCGTCTGTGCCGGCAGCACTGTGTGGAGCCGGCTACGCTCCCTGCAGCACCGCGATCTTCTGTCTGTGCCGGCGCTGCTGTGTGGACACTTGCGCACAGCGATGACGTCATCGCTGTGAGCCCCGATAGTCTCCACACAGCGCGGCCGGCAATCAGGAGGACATCGCGGTGCTGCAGGGAACGGTGAGTGTACTGATTCACTGCACCCCGCGCTGATGATGATGTGCGGGGGGCAGTGAATACAGCCGCACATGATCACTCAGGCTGTAGTTGCCAGGGGTGATCACGGCTGGCTGTTTACTATGCACTCACCCCCCGCCCATCACCCCGCCCACCTATCAGCGCTGGCTTCAGCGCTGAGAGATGGGCGGGAGGATGGGCATGCATATGTAATGAGCGGGCCCACGTGGTCACGGCAGGCTGCTACAGCCTGCTCATGCCACCGATGACCCGCTCCACCGCAGCACCCTCATTCCCCACAGCCACATTCAGACCATAAGACGCACCCCCCACTTTCCCCCAACATTTGGGGCAAAAAAAGTGCGTCTTATGGTCCGAAAAATACGGTAAATAGCTAGCAAGGGCATATAACCACAATTAAATAAATTAAATTAAAAGATGAAACCCCGTTTAATGTGAGATTAAAGTACTGAGTGCAACCATTACACAAGCCCAGCAAAACAAGTGCATAGGAACCTGGTTAAATAGTCCAGCAACTAATAAGTGCAAAGTGCATAATCAAGCATGGCTCACTGAGGTATATGAGGACAAGCAATTCAATAGTGCAATACACAGTGTATAGAGAGGAATGTATTCATCAGGGAGCGCTCCCTGATGAAATGAACACATGAAACGTACGTTGGGGCATCTGGACTGGACGAACCAGCCTTTTTTGCAGTAAGTCTATTTATAACTAATTTTCATGTGCCTGTACTTTTGTTATATTCTAATGAGCAGTGTTCAAGATACATTCCTCTCTATAAACTGTGTGTAATACACTATTGAATTCCTTGTGCTCATATACCTCAGTGAGCCATGCTTCATTATGCACTTTGCACTTATTAGTTGCTGGACTATTTAACCGGGTTTTTATGCACTTGTTTTGCTGGGCTTGTGCAATGGCTGAACTCAGAACTTTAATCTCACATTTAAACTGGGTTTCATCTTTCAATTTAAAGAAGTTGTCCAATTACCAAAACTGACTTTTTTTTTTCTCCTAAATCTTGCTATTATGTGCCTCTCCACACATCTGTTATGTTATCTTAGGAATATTACATTTTATCATGCTGTAGCAGCATATCCTCATTGCTGGCTCCAGCTTTGATTGGGTTAATGTTTCTCCTGAGTTCCTGTGTTCAATTCCTACAACTTCCATGATCCTTTGCGGTGGCCTGTAGGTCTGTATCTAACACACCCGCTCAGCACTCCATCCAAACTCCTCCCTGCCCTCTTCCCTGTCTCTGCATGTTACTGAAGCACTGCGAAAAATCACATCCTTGACACAGCAACTGCTCCAAGCTCTGCTCAACCAGAGGAAGAAAGCATCTATCTTCTGCTTATTCTGCTATACCGTTTCACCGAAAATAAGACCCTTTTATATTTTTTTTTTTGCCCCGAAAAAAGCACTAGGTCTTATTTTCGGGGGATGGCTTATTCTCGAGGAGACATGGATGGGGGGGTTAGTTTACCCCCCACAAAAAGCACACCACCCCTTTCCCAGGATTGTCATACTTACCAGCCCCAAGCGTCTGTGTGGCTCCCAGATCTCCCTGTGATCTCCCAGTATGTGTGCTGCATGCCGTCCTCCCCTGCATTTGGCCAACACTCATATACATCAGAACACACACTCATACACACACACTCCTATAGACACACACACACGCACACACTCATGTAGACACACACACATTTGATTAGATTCCACATCATTCCTTCCTGTAATCTCCCTGTGACCTCCCAGCAGCTGTGCTGCACGCCGTCCTCCCCTGCTTCTGGCCAACACTGACACATCAGAACACACACATCAGAGCACACACTCACACATCAGAACACACACACATCAGATAGCATAAACTCACACACACTCACAAAATCGCACATACCGGTACAATCGCGCGCAGACACTCACCACATCCAATGATACCACTTGCTTCCGGTCATGTGATCCTCCCGCAGGTCCTGGAAGCTCAACGCACAGTGCACAGCGTCGCAGATCCTTACGCCACCAAGAAGTAAGCGATATCGCTGGATGTGGTGAGTGTGTGTATGCGATCTGTAGTGTGATTTTGTGTGTGTGCATTCTCATGTGTGTGTATATGTGATCTTATGTGTGTGTATCTGATCTGATGTGTGTGTATGTGTTCTCATGTGTGTGTTCCGCCGCAGGACCTTGATGCATTCCCCTGCTCCCGGTCGGCGTCTGAGTGTGATAGCGGGTTTTTCGGTCTTCATTATTTTGTCCTTTGGGGGTGTTAGCTGTCTATAATGAAGTGTACTGCAGGATTCTTTAACTTTTTTACTACTGTATGGACACTTCATTATTGACCCGCAACTAGGTCTTATTTTCGGGGGACGTGTTATATTCAGGTAAACATGGTAGTTCATAGTGTGTGTGTATACAGAAATTATGATTGGCCAGCGCAACATGTGAAAAAAAAAAATAATTTAAAAAAAAAAATGACATGGGGATAATGCGAGTGCTTTTTCCCCTCTTGCCTAGTCTCCTTGTGTCGTCCGTATCATCCGTATGGCATGCATTTTTAACATGGAGTTTTCAAAATAGTCAAAAACTGGAGAAAAGAGAGAGATGGAGATAAAATAGAGAAAGGAGAAATACAGAGAGAGAGACAGAGGAATAGATAGAGGGATAGATGACTGGATAGTGTGCAACACATGTAAAATGTCCCAGCCCCTTGCACATTGTAATCGTGTACCCATTGCCTTTCATGTGGCACAAAAGGGTGTTCAACCTTGTTTTTAGCCCCAAATTAAATATTTTCCCCCAAAAAAAACGACATGGGGACCCCCCTATTTTTGGTAGGCAGCTAAGGTGAAGAAGTAGACTGTGGGAGCCTGCAGACCACAGCTGGCAGCTTCATCTTGGCTGGTAATCCAAAACAAAGGGCACCCCACGCTGTTATTTTATTTAAAATGAAATAATTTAAAACAAAAAAAGTGGGGTGCCCCCCCAAATTGGATTACCAGCCAAGGTAAAGTGGACAGCTGTGGTCTGGTATTCTCAGGCTAAGGAGGGCCCATGGTTATTGGACCCTCCCAGCCTAAAAATAGCAGGCCACATCTGCCCAGAAGTGGCACATCCATTAGATGCGCCAGTCTGGGCACTTTGCATCAGTTATTCCCGTTGCCCTGTGTAGTGGCAAACGGGGTAATAAATGAGGTTGATGTCAGCTGTGAATTGCCAGCTGACATCAAGCTTTGGTATTAGTAATGGTGGGCGTCTTATCAGATACCGCCCATGACTAATCCAGTGGTTGAACAAAGAAAAATAAATTTTATTTGGACAAACAACCCCCGACTATAGCCCTTGTTCACCAATTTATTACAATTAAAAAAAAAAATGCCCGCCGTAATCCATAGCAAGGTCCTAAGACGATTCACAAAACTGAACCTGAAAGACATCAAAAGAGAAAATTATTAAAGAAATAAAGACAAGAAACACCCTCATTCACCAATTTATTCCTTTGCAAAATCTCTAATCCTGGTCCAGTGTAATCAAATAAGGGGGTCCCAAGATGACATACGACACGACATACCTACTGTCCCAGTCCATGAAGAACGGAACATTCCTCATTGGCTGGGAGAGCAATCACAGCTCTGTTACCTGCACTGCTATATGTCTCACACACATGGCGCTCTGGTCTCTCGCATACTGCGCTCTGGTCTCTCGCATACTGCGCTCTGGTCTCTCGCATACTGCGCTCTGGTCTCTCGCATACTTCGCTCTGCTCTCTCGCATACTGCGCTCTCCTCTCTCGCATACTGCGCTCTGCTCTCGCGCACACCGCTCTGCACACACACAAACACTGTGTTCTGCACACACACTGTGCTCTGCTCTGCTCTCACACTGTGCTCTGCTCTGTTCTCACACTGCGCTCTGCACGCACACACAAACTGTGTTCTACTCTCACACTCTGCTCAGCACATGCACACACTGTGCTCTGCTCTCACACTACACACATACACACACACACACACACACACACACACACAGTGTTCTCTGCTCTCAAACACTGCACATCCTTCCACCCCCAACTCCCATGCTGTTACATACTCACCCGACATGACTCCTCTTCCTCCTCTCGCTCCTGGTGTCAGCCGCACCACACACAGCTGCCGGATGGGTAAGTGATCCCTCCTTTCCTTCTCCTCTTGATGCTGAGCTGTGATGTGCGGTAATCACCGCCCACAGCCCAGTCACTCAGGATGAGAGAAAGCTGGAGCTGCTCATGTGACATCAACTTTCAGAGCCCGGAAGTTCACGTGACATCAGCAGATGCTAGCGGTCACAGCACCCGGGGGGGGTCATGTGACCGGCACTGAGTGAGCAGAATAGCGCCGCTCAGTGCCAGAACAGGAAATAGAAGGGAATTAAAAAGAGACTTATAATAGAGATTTAAATTGATAGTGAAAAATTAAAACAATGGGTGAACCACCCCTTTAATTTATTTAATTGTGGTTATATGCCCTTTATAGCTATTTAACTATTTATGCACTTTGTTAATTATATTCTCAATCTTTAATACTGGGCTGTGGCAATATCTGTATTTAATATTCTGAATATGAACTTTATGAGGAACTTGGATGTATAGCAAGTTTCATCATATATAAAAATAAATTTGGACATATAAATATTCATATTTTGGTACATTATAGATATATTTGATATAAACTATATATGCACATCTGGCTATAATTACATAGCTTTGACATAGAAATATTATTATTACAGTGGAACCTTGGTTAACGAGAACAATCCATTCTGGGAGTGTGCTTGTTAGCCAAGTTACTCGTTCAGCAAAGCAAGATTTCCCATAGGAAATCATTGCAATGCGGACAATTCGTTCCCCAACTTGTTAAATGTCCCATTCAGGTCCCCTATTGTGTCATTACAAACACGTACAAACTCACACAAACACACATGCACATATTATGCTCACCTTACCTTCCGTTCCCTCGCCGGTCTCCTGGGACTTGCTGTTCTCCAGCACGGGCTGTGTATTGGGTTACCATAACGACGGAGGAACTTCCACTCCCAGCGCGCTGATGTCAAAGGCAGGAGACGCTTGCCTCTGTTTGCCCAGCGAGCTGCCTTTGAGTAGCGGTGACAGAGTAACTTCCTGCTTCGTCGCTATGGTTGCCGATGTACAGCCTGGAGTGGAGCGGCGAACTACAGGACCCATGAGACCGGCGATGGAACTGAAGGTACACATATTATGCTCACCTTACCTTCCGTTTCATCGCCGGCCTCCTGGGTCTTGTAGTTCGCCGCGAGGACGTCGCAATGAGACGGCGGCCAAAAAAAAAACCATGAGGCCGGCGGTGGAACGGAAGGTAAGGTGAGCATGATACGGTATGTGTGTGTGTGCGTGTGTGTTTGTGTGTGCTTGTGTGTGTTTGTGTGGACTGCGAGTGCGGGTCAGAGCGTGGTGAATTTACGGAACCGGAAGAGTGTGCGGTGAGGATTTTGCTTGCACAGCAAAGATTTCTCGTAAACCGGATTACAAATTTAAAGAAAGCTTTGCTTGCTAAGCGAAATTCTCGTTAAGTGGGTTACTCGTTAAACGAGGTTCCACTGTAATTAGTTGTTTATGATAACTTTAACATTATTGAAATGTACATAATGCACTTTGCATTTTTATAAAGAGATATTGTATCCTTTTTGAATAACTATTTGGTATACAATTATCATTGTCTAATTTTTTATATTTTTTATCCGGTCCATATATCTGTACTACCACAATCCTTAGTATTTACTGGTTTCATCTATGTTAATAAAATTGATATTTTGGCCGTATACTTTTTGTTTGCGTTGTTTGATCTTAAAACACATGTATATTTCCAGGGGATCTCCCTTAGGAGACTGATGAGCTGGGATGAATCTCTTCGAAAACTAGAGAGCCCACAAACATGTATATGCATTATATTATCAATATAGGCTGATAGATTGGCAGTTAAAGAGCTAATACTTGATATGACTGGGCGACTTGAAGGATTACAGAGGCTCTTATGGATTTTTGTTAATGATAGAGAAAAGCCATAGCCTAGAATTTTTAATCTGCAGCAATGTGCTCTGTTTTATTGGGTATCTTATGGGAAATTGCTTCAGTAATGAGGTCATTATATCCTATAATAGCTCCCAAATACTCATGGGAGGGACTCAGGGACTGCTGAGGAGATTGATTCTCAGAAAGGCGTTCACAAATAAAAATCATTAATTCACCATCCTTGGTTCTTCAATGGCAGCGCAGTTTTTCCATTTTATCCCACTCAGATGATCTTCTCCAGGGGTGCTGCAGCAGCCCTTACATATGTTTAATAGTAGTTGTGACTCTCACAACTAATCAACGTGAGCCTGTCAACATACACTAAACCCTCCTTGTAAGACCCTACTTGTGCTAGATGTGTTTCCAGTTTATTCTCTATCTGTCAAATGCTGGAAAGCTGACACAGCCAACACTGCCCAGGCTCTGGTATTAGTACTTTTGTTGGTTAGGACAGGAATGGGTCTCATGATGGATGAGAAGTGCAGAATAAATTGTCTGTAGACGTTGGCGAAACCCATGAACTACTTGATGGCCCACAAACCTTGGGAACAAGGCCAGGAGAGAACAGCAGTAAACTTTTCAAGGTGCATTTCGAGGCTTAGTCTGGAAACAATCTAACCAAGAAAAGCCAAGGAAGGTTTCTTTAAGGTACACTTTGATAACTTGGCAAACAAATTGTTCTCCAGAAAGCAGTGCAGAAATTGACAAGTGTGCCTTCTATGGGTGGACAGATCAGGAGAGAAAATCGGGATGTCGTCTAAGTACACAACCAAGGAAACTTAAGAGAACATCCCAAAAGATGTAATTGAAAAAACCCAAATAAGCCCCTTGTAGATCCAGTTTGGAGAGGATCTTTGTCCCACGGATTCTGTCAAATAGTTTGGAGATCAAAAGCCAGGGAAACTTGTTTTTAATGGTGATTTTTTTTAAGCCCACGATAGTGTATGCATGAACATGGGGAACCATCCTTCTTAGACACATAGAAGAAGCCTTCTCCAGCCAGAGAAGAGGATTTACAGATTAATCCATTGGCCAAGTTTTCTTGAATGTATTCAGATGAGTCTCAGGCAGAGATAGCGGATACATCTGACCCTGGGGAGGGGGAGAGAAAATGCCAGGCAGTAGATCGATGGGATATTCATTAGGTCTGTGAGGTGGCAAGACTTCAGCCGCCTTTTCACAGAAGACATCTGCAAAGGAACTATAATGAACAGGCAAGGAAGGTTTAAAGGCATGGAGGGTGGAGTCGAGGGTGTCACCTTGCCAAGACATTAGCACAATAAGGCCCCCATTGACACATCTGCCCAGCGGACCAGTCTGTAACCTGTGTGTGAAGACACAGCCATAGAAGACCCAGAAAAATGGAATTCCCAGATCTAGATAGCACATAGAATGAGATTTTCTCAGAATGCAGGACTCCCATCTGCAGTGTAATGGGCAGCGCAATAAATTGAATATGCTCTGTCAACTATTGTCCGTCTATGGAGGTAATGGTCATGAGGTGTTTGAGCAAGTTGCTTGTGGAGCCGTAATCAAAATGGGTAGCCACGGAGAGGGACTTCATACTAGGCCAGGGTTGCTTTGGTCAGTAGTGTTGGAGTGAAATTACTTTCACCTTGAGTCGTCTTCCCCATAAAGCCTAGGTACTGGAGCTAACCGTTCTCACAGGCCACTGACAAACAAAATGTCCATTGCCTCCAGAGTACATACATCTGTTCTCACTGAACCTTCGCTGTTGTAGCCCACTCCACCTGCATCGGCTCAGTGAATCGTGGTGTGGTTTGCGGTAGTAAGGGGAACTAGAAGTTTGGGGCCAGTTTATGTGGTCTTTTCTCACTAGGAGATGCCGGAGCTTGTTCCTTAGCTCTCTTAGAAGCAGAGATCTATCCTGATAGCCAGGTGTATAAGAGCATCTATCAAGGATGGTGGTTCCTCTACCAGCCAACTCCTCAGTATTCTGCACCTGTATTGCCTCCACCTTTATCATGGGGGGCCGGCTGCATCCTGCTAGTGCATTTGCTGTTTGACCTGTTGGCTAATGGCTACTTTTGGTGAGTTGTTTTTTTTTACTACGTTTTTAATACTGCCGGACAGACCATGCCAGCAGGTTGCCACCATGGCCTCCTGATTCAAGGCTAGCTCCAGGTGCCAGAATATGGAAGCATAAAGCACACTGTCACAGAGTCCGTGCCCTACCCTAGACACAAAAGGGACAAAGCGGCTGAGGTGTGGCCTGTAACCTTCAATACAGCCCGGAATATCTCCAGGAACATTTCTATGTTGTGAGCTTCCGGACGCCACGCTCCCAGATATGATTTTTCCCACACCAGTACTTCTCTAGACAGGAGGGAGAACATAAAAGCATTTTTGGTTTGATCCATAGGGAAGAGTTGTGCTTGGAGGAAAAAATATATCTTGCACTAATTAATGAAGCCGCGGCTCTCCTTGGGATTTCCACCATAGTAAGATGAATGTGGAAGCTAGAGTTTCGCAGAACCACCAGACACTGTAGCATTAGGCAATTCCTTCAAACTGGAGAGAATGGTGCAGGAGTATCTAGAGCTCAATATCAATGTCCTAAGGGGGATTAGACCGGTTTCCATTTTTTAAGACAAAAATTTAAGAGTGGCCTGAGTGTGCCAGTTATGCCTTGGAGGTTTTGGCCTACACGGCAGCCAGCATTCTCCCAGACCATGTCTTCACTGCTGCTGGTGGTGTATTGTAAGCATATATGGCTGTCCCCTGAATGTGTAGACCACCTAACTTTCATAAAGATGAACAAGTCGTGGATGTCCAATGACTTTGCCTAGTCTGCACAGTCTTGGTCTGTGGTGGCAATGGTGTAGTGCCAGGGTTCTTGGAATAAGAGGCCTATGCCTGTCTGTCATCTTGCTGTCTCTCGTGAAGCTAAAAATGCTTGTTCAGGCCTTGTTCCAGGGCTAGTTGCACGCAGCCATGATACAGCATTGGACTATTTGTAGTCTGTGCAAATTCTTGCCACTTTTCCTCTTGCCTGTCTTTAATTTTTGGAATGTGGAGACTCCAAGTAGGGTATTCAAATTGTCTTTTGTCTGTAGTGCCAGGCTTCTGGGAGCAAGAGGCCTACGCCTATCACTTATGCATCTCTTGATTTTTAAAATTAAAATGCCATCCCACACCCTGTGTGTAAGTCAACACAATCAGGCAGTACTTAAATTAATATGCATTGGAGAATGCAGTCACACAGCCGCAGAGTTGTGGCCCACTATCCAGGCCCAGTTTGATCAATGGTTGTCTCCACTGAACCTTGAGCCAGTGAAGGCCATGTGCGATAATGTTACAGATTTGATGGCGGCACTACACTTGAGTGACATCACATGTGTATTGCATGGCTCACATGGTCATACTAGTTGTAAGAAATTTCTAGGGCACTATTCCGACCTGGATGCGCTGCTGTAGAAGGCATGGTAGCTGTGTGCTCACTATTTTAAAATGGAAATGCCAGCCCACATCCTGTGTGTTGATTGCACCATACCTCCCTGCTGTGCAAAGACACTATGGGGGGGGGGGGAATTTATGCCACTGACCTGCTGTCTGCTGGAAGTGTTTTTAAATATCAAGACTCTAAGATTGGTCAACAAGTTGTATCTTGTCTGTACTGGCTGGGGTATGGGAGCACCAGCCCTACACCTGTTTCTCATCCACTTCTATATTTTTATGTCAATAGTCTAGGAAGCTAATGGCTATGCCAAAACAGTGATGCTGCACTGTAAAACATATTTTTACTGGTTTGGAAATTTTTCAACTCCACTAAAGTTGTTTTCTGTGCCTTGTTTAGCCTCCCGTTCAATCCAATGGGGTTCGAAAAGGTTTGGAGTTCAGTTCGGCAAACGCAGCATTTGTTTGGTAAGGTGAGCAAACCGAACTTTGAAAGATTTGCTCATCTCTAGTGTGGACGCACTATAATAATAATATTATTATTATTATTATTATTAATAAAGTTTATATAGCGCCAACAATCCGGTGGGGGGGTTGTATAGACCAATACAAAACAAAATAGTACATAATTCAACAGCTACAGTAGGAATGAGGGCCCTGCTCGAAAGCTTACAATCTATGGGGAAGAAGGGGGACACAAGAGGTGAAGCACACTTGTAGATCTGGCCGGCCATTGTTATGCTAGTTAATTGGTTACATATAAAGATGAATGATCTAGTCTTTAGACAGTAACCTTTTGGGTGCCCTTACGTGCTATTGGTTGTATGTAGGATGTGAGGACAGAAATAGCACAGAGAAGGTTACGAGTAGCATTTAAAAGGTGGGACGGGGGAGAGTTAGCTTAGCAAGTTATTATGATAAACTTGTTTAAAGAAAAGTGTTTTTAATTTACGCTTAAAAACTTGGGGGCTGGATATTAGTTGCATTCTTTGGGGTAGTGCATTCCAGAAAACTGGCGCGGCACTATGCTACGTACTGGGCTTAAACTGGAGGGGCATGACTAGGCGTCTATCGGGTCTTCACTAAAATCTCTGGTGGGGAGGATAGGCTGGCCTGCCGGTAGACACCAAGTACCACTTGCAGGGCTGTCTCTGGGACTGCAGCAACTAACTGACAGGTCAGGGCAGATGCACGATATACAGCAGGGCTAGACAGAGGCATAGTCAGACTTTCCAAGCTAGGAGCTGGCAGCAGAGGTTCAGAGTACAAGCCGGGGTTAGGAATGAAGAGATCAGGCCAAACAGGTAAACAAGCTAGTTGGTGACAGGTAAGACAATACAGAGAGCATCTTGCAGGAATCTAGACAGGTGACTAACTAGAACAGACCTGGGCAAGGGGCGGCCCGCGGGCCACATCCGGCCTGCCTACTCTCTGTGACCGGCCCGCCTGGCTCAGGGCGTCCTTGCTGGCCGGTCACTGATGAGAGCAATCTGACCTGTTGTCCGGAGCTCCAGGCTCCGGGAGGTGCGTGGTCAGATTGCCCTCATCAGTGCCCGGGCAAATGCCGGGGCCCTGGAGAGCCGGGGGGGCCCACTCGGCCTCGTCAGTTCTGGTGACCCTTGGCCAGGGCCCACTCGCCTTAGTTCTGCTGCACCCGGGCCGAGTTCCGGGGACCGCAGTCCTCGGCAGGAATCTGCAGCGCCATCCCTTTAAGGAGCAAAGACTTCCTGGTTGAACTTAATCTGTGGGCGGAGCTACCGGCCGGCGTCCTGCTCATCCCCCAGAAGAAAGAGTTGCAGTGCCAGCCAGCGACCCCCAGCACAGTGCTTCTTTCCGGCTCTGTGTGGGCCCCCTCTCCACCGTGACCTGAGCGGTATGTGCCCACCCCACCCCCCGATTTATGGGCCCTGGTGAGCTGTATGGGCTCTTCTCCCCCCCTAGGTGTATTCCCTGCAAACACCCCCCCCCCCCCACCGGTGCCGTATGTGCTGGGCCCCAGAGTCGCGTGTGTGTCTGTCTGTATGTATATATGTAGCAGAGCTATGTGTGTATGTATGTATATATGTAGCAGAGCTATGTATGTATATATGTAGCAGAGCTATGTGTGTATGTATGTAGCAGAGCTATGTGTGTATGTAGCAGAGCTATGTGTGTATGTAGCAGAGCTATGTGTGTATGTATGTAGCAGAGCTATGTGTGTATGTAGCAGAGCAATGTGTATGTATGTATATATGTAGCAGAGCTATGTGTGTCTGTATGTAGCAGTGCTATGTGTGTATGTAGCAGTGCTATGTGTGTATGTAGCAGTGCTATGTGTGTATGTAGCAGAGCTATGTGTGTATGTATGTAGCAGAGCTATGTGTGTATGTAGCAGAGCAATGTGTATGTATGTATATATGTAGCAGAGCTATGTGTGTGTGTATGTAGCAGTGCTATGTGTGTATGTAGCAGTGCTATGTTGTGTATGTATGTAGCAGAGCTATGTGTATGTATGTAGCAGAGCTATGTGTTTCTGTATGTAGCAGAGCTATGTGTGTCTGTATGTAGCAGTGCTATGTGTGTATGTAGCAGTGCTATGTGTGTATGTATGTAGCAGAGCTATGTGTGTATGTGTGTAGCAGAGCTATGTGTGTATGTATGTAGCAGAGCTATGTGTGTCTGTAGCAGTGCTATGTGTGTATGTAGCAGTGCTATGTGTGTATGTATGTAGCAGAGCTATGTATGTAGCAGAGCTATGTGTGTATGTATGTAGCAGAGCTATGTGTGTATGTATGTAGCAGAGCTATGTGTGTATGTATGTAGCAGAGCTATGTGTGTATGTCTGTAGCAGAACTATGTGTGTCTGTAGCAGAGCTATGTGTGTCTGTAGCAGAGCTATGTGTGTCTGTATGTATGCAGCAGAGCTGTGTGTCTGTAGGCATGTATAATGTGTATCTATGTATGTCAGTGTATATGGCTGTATAGATGTGTCCGTTCTATATGTATTTTTGTGAGTTAGTCTTTAAATATGTATGTGTACGTATGTGTGTCTGCGTGTTGATGGGGCCCACTTGGACTCTTCTGCCCGGGGCCCACAAAAACCTGGAGCCGGCCCTGACCCTCATCACACGCTGCGTGTCGCGTAGGAAACAGAGGACAGATCCTGAAGCTCCGCACAGTGTAGGCAGCGGAACGCAGGAATCTCTCCTCTGTTCCTTGCCCGACACTTTTCTCTGTGACACACGCGCGCCCTGATATCGTCAGTACGGCGCGCGTGTGTCATTTGAAAAGTTCCCGCCCGGCAGGAGAAGCTGCAGAGGCGGGGGCCGTATGGAGAGAGGCAGCGGCGGGGGCTCCTAGGAATACAGCGTCGGCGCAGCCTAGCCATGTGAAGGAGAAGCAGCTCAGCGGGGGTTCGTACGGAGGTGTCTGAGGACGGGAACGATAAGAAGAGAGGTGAGTGGTTACTAGTAACCTGCGGGGACAATGGGGGCGGGCAGGTGGGGGGCTGGGGGAGAGGGGTAACTTTTGACAAATATTTGGAGTGTAGTGGTTTAGTATATGGGAATGTAGTTTTACAGGTGTGGTATATGGGGGGGGTGTAGTGGTGTAGTTTTATAGGTGTGTAGTATAATACAGGTGTATATAGGAGTGTAGTATAATACTACACCCCTATATACACCTGTATTATACTACACCACTACACCCCTATATACACCTGTAATATACTACACCCCTATATACACCTGTATTATACTACACCCCTATATACACCTGTATTATACTACACCCCTATATACACCTGTATTATACTACACCCCTATATACACCTGTATTATACTACACCCCTATATACACCCCTATATACACCTGTATTATACAGGTGTATATAGGGGTGTAGTATAATACAGGTGTATATAGGGGTGTAGTGGTGTAGTATATTACAGGTGTATATGGGAGTGTAGTATAATACTACACCCCTATATACACCTGTATTATACTACACCCCTATATAAACTTGTATTATACTACACCCCTATATACACCTGTATTATACTACACCCCTATATACACCTGTATTATACAGGTGTATATAGGGGTGTAGTATAATACAGGTGTATATAGGGGTGCAGTGGTGTAGTATATTACAGGTGTATATAAGGGTGTAGTGGTGTAGTATATTACAGGTGTATATGGGGTGTAGTGGTGTAGTATATTACAGGTGTAGTGGTGTAGTATAATTCAGGTGTTTATAGGGGTGTAGTGGTGTAGTATAATACAGGTGTAGTATATAGGAGTGTAGTATAATACAAGTGTAGTATATAAGGGTGTAGTGATGTAGTATAATACAAGTGTAGTATATAGGGGTGTAGTGATGTAGTATAATACAAGTGTAGTATATAGGGGTGTAGTGATGTAGTATAATACAAGTGTAGTATATAGGGGTGTAGTGATGTAGGTTATCACAGGTGTAGTATATAGTGATGTGCTGCAGTTTATTACAGGTGTAGTATATAGTGATGTAGCATATTACAGGTGTATATAGGGGTGTAGTGATGTAATATATAGTGGTATAGTATATAGAGGTGTAGTTTATTACAGGTGTAGTGTATACTGATGTATATTACAGGTGTAGCATGTGGCGGGTGTAGTGATGTAGTATATGGGGATTGTGTGTGTATGTATACATTGTGTGTATGTGTATATATATTATACACGCACAGTATATATGCCTGTTTGTGTGTGTATATATATATATATATATGTGGAACCGAGTTAATTATATTAGTCCGGCCCTCTAAAACCATCCCAATTTCTCATGCGGCCCCATGGGAAAATTAATTGCCCACCCCTGAACTAGAACCTAGATGAGGAATGGAGTGGAGCTGTCTTATCAAACCCCTGCTGCAAGGGGATTGGCTAGGGAACCCAAACATGTGCTGGACAAAGTAGGGCTAAATTCCTGCAGAGTCGCCGCAGCTCCGTATAGCCTTGCAGCAGGAGAAAACAGCAGAGTTGGCAAGGCTATAGAAGGCTACCGAAGCTGGGATGAGCAGAATGGTGACCGCAATTAGTAGGGCGGCGCTTGCCACTAGTGCTAATGACTGGCATGACAGACAATTCTAGATGTGTCCTGAGGATAGACTCTTACCCCAAAACACTGAATGCTCTCATAAATGCAAAGTTTACTTCAGGAAAGTATTAGTTTAACCCCTTCACGACCATGGACGGAAAGATCCGTCATGGTGCCCTGGGCCTTAACGACCAAGGACGGATCTTTCTGTCATGGCGTAATCGCGGCACCGGAGCCTCCGGTGACTGCGAAAAGTTAGCATAAACCGCAGATTCGGGGAGGAGGGGACCTGTACCTGACCTCAGGAGAGGGGTGGTGCCTCCTCCCCGGACCTACGGAGGCTGTGATTGGCTGACGAACGCCGCTCAACCAATCACAGCCACTGTAATGTTCCAGCCATTTAAAATGACTGAAACATTGAAATCCAGCCCTGGCCAGTGCAGCTATAGCACTGGCCATTGGTTGGAGCTGGGTGACCTCACTGGATCACCCTCCCCCAGCTCCAGTAGCTCTGATTGGAGAGATCGGCCTTGTGACCGCTCTCTCCAATCACAGTTGACCTGTTGCCGGTGACCGCCCCATCAGCTTCACTTGTCGGCCCTGCAGCACGCCAGCACAGTGAGTGTATACAGTGCAATGGCAGGGCGACAAGATCCGGTCCTATGCTGTTATGTGACCGGAGCATGGGACCCGGAAGTTGCCGCGCTGCCATTGCACTGTATGAAACCGGCCTCCCGATCCGCCGCTGCCCTCCGCGATCTGCCACCCGCACCCCCACCCCTCGTATCTGCTGCCCGCACCCTCACACCTCCCAATCCGCCGCTGCCCTCCGCGATCTGCCACCCGATCTGCTGCCCGGACCCCCACCCCTCGTATCTGCTGCCCGCACCCTCACCCCCACACCTCCCGATCCGCCGCCCTCCATCTGCCACAGTGCCACTGCTCCCCCCGATCTGCTGCCCGGCCCCTTTCCCTCGTGATCAGTTGCTCGTCCCCTCACCTCCGTGATGTGCTGCCAGCCCCTCCACTCGAGATCGGCTGCCCGCTTCCTCCTCCGTTATGTGCTGCCCGGCCCCGCCCCCTCTCCGTTATGTGCTGCCCGGCCCCGCCCCCTATCCTCCGTTATGTGCTGCGCGCCCCCTCTCCGTTATGTGCTGCCCGTCCCCTCCCCTCCGTTATATGCTGCGCGCCCCCTCTCCTTTGTTATGTGCTGCTTGCCCCCTCACCTCCGTGATGTGCTGCCCGTTCCCCCCCCACCTCTCACCCCCGTGATCGGCTACTCGCCCCCTCCCCTGTCACCCCCGCGATGTGCGCTCCCTCCCCTGTCACGCCCGTGATGTGCGCTCCCTCCCCTGTCACGCCCGTGATGTGCGCTCCCTCCCCTGTCACGCCCGTGATGTGCGCTCCCTCCCCTGTCACGCCCGTGATGTGCGCTCCCTCCCCTGTCATGCCCGTGATGTGCGCTCCCTCCCCTGTCACCACCGTGATGTGCGCTCCCTCCCCTGTCACCCCCGTGATGTGCGCTCCCTCCCCTGTCACCCCCGTGATGTGCGCTCCCTCCCCTGTCACCCCCGTGATGTGCGCTCCCTCCCCTGTCACCGCCGTGATGTGCGCTCCCTCCCCTGTCACCGCCGTGATCTGTGCTCCCTCCCCTGTCACCGCCGTGATCTGTGCTCCCTCCCCTGTCACCGCCGTGATCTGTGCTCCCTCACCTGTCACCGCCGTGATCTGTGCTCCCTCACCTGTCACCGCCGTGATCTGTGCTCCCTCACCTGTCACCGCCGTGATCTGTGCTCCCTCACCTGTCACCGCCGTGATGTGTGCTCCCTCACCTGTCACCCCCGTGATGTGTGCTCCCTCACCTGTCACCCCCGTGATGTGTGCTCCCTCACCTGTCACCCCCGTGATGTGTGCTCCCTCACCTGTCACCCCCGTGATGTGTGCTCCCTCACCTGTCACCCCCGTGATGTGTGCTCCCTCACCTGTCACCCCCGTGATGTGTGCTCCCTCACCTGTCACCCCCGTGATGTGTGCTCCCTCACCTGTCACCCCCGTGATGTGTGCTCCCTCACCTGTCACCCCCGTGATGTGTGCTCCCTCACCTGTCACCCCCGTGATGTGTGCTCCCTCACCTGTCACCCCCGTGATGTGTGCTCCCTCACCTGTCACCCCCGTGATGTGTGCTCCCTCACCTGTCACCCCCGTGATGTGTGCTCCCTCACCTGTCACCCCCGTGATGTGTGCTCCCTCACCTGTCACCCCCGTGATGTGTGCTCCCTCACCTGTCACCCCCGTGATGTGTGCTCCCTCACCTGTCACCCCCGTGATGTGTGCTCCCTCACCTGTCACCCCCGTGATGTGTGCTCCCTCACCTGTCACCCCCGTGATGTGCGCTCCCTCACCTGTCACCCCCGTGATGTGCGCTCCCTCACCTGTCACCCCCGTGATGTGCGCTCCCTCACCTGTCACCCCCGTGATGTGCGCTCCCTCACCTGTCACCCCCGTGATGTGCGCTCCCTCACCTGTCACCCCCGTGATGTGCGCTCCCTCCCCTGTCACCCCCGTGATGTGCGCTCCCTCCCCTGTCACCCCCGTGATGTGCGCTCCCTCCCCTGTCACCCCCGTGATGTGCGCTCCCTCCCCTGTCACCCCCGTGATGTGCGCTCCCTCCCCTGTCACCCCCGTGATGTGCGCTCCCTCCCCTGTCACCCCCGTGATGTGCGCTCCCTCCCCTGTCACCCCCGTGATGTGCGCTCCCTCCCCTGTCACCCCCGTGATGTGCGCTCCCTCCCCTGTCACCCCCGTGATGTGCGCTCCCTCCCCTGTCACCCCCGTGATGTGCGCTCCCTCCCCTGTCACCCCCGTGATGTGCGCTCCCTCCCCTGTCACCCCCGTGATGTGCGCTCCCTCCCCTGTCACCCCCGTGATGTGCGCTCCCTCCCCTGTCACCCCCGTGATGTGCGCTCCCTCCCCTGTCACCGCCGTGATCTGCGCTCCCTCCCCTGTCACCGCCGTGATCTGCGCTCCCTCCCCTGTCACCGCCGTGATCTGCGCTCCCTCCCCTGTCACCGCCGTGATCTGCGCTCCCTCACCTGTCACCGCCGTGATGTGCGCTCCCTCACCTGTCACCCCCGTGATGTGCGCTCCCTCACCTGTCACCCCCGTGATGTGCGCTCCCTCACCTGTCACCCCCGTGATGTGCGCTCCCTCACCTGTCACCCCCGTGATGTGCGCTCCCTCACCTGTCACCCCCGTGATGTGCGCTCCCTCACCTGTCACCCCCGTGATGTGCGCTCCCTCACCTGTCACCCCCGTGATGTGCGCTCCCTCACCTGTCACCCCCGTGATGTGCGCTCCCTCACCTGTCACCCCCGTGATGTGCGCTCCCTCACCTGTCACCCCCGTGATGTGCGCTCCCTCACCTGTCACCCCCGTGATGTGCGCTCCCTCACCTGTCACCCCCGTGATGTGCGCTCCCTCACCTGTCACCCCCGTGATGTGCGCTCCCTCACCTGTCACCCCCGTGATGTGCGCTCCCTCACCTGTCACCCCCGTGATGTGCGCTCCCTCACCTGTCACCCCCGTGATGTGCGCTCCCTCACCTGTCACCCCCGTGATGTGCGCTCCCTCACCTGTCACCCCCGTGATGTGCGCTCCCTCACCTGTCACCCCCGTGATGTGCGCTCCCTCACCTGTCACCCCCGTGATGTGCGCTCCCTCACCTGTCACCCCCGTGATGTGCGCTCCCTCACCTGTCACCCCCGTGATGTGTGCTCCCTCACCTGTCACCCCCGTGATGTGTGCTCCCTCACCTGTCACCCCCGTGATGTGTGCTCCCTCACCTGTCACCCCCGTGATGTGTGCTCCCTCACCTGTCACCCCCGTGATGTGTGCTCCCTCACCTGTCACCCCCGTGATGTGTGCTCCCTCACCTGTCACCCCCGTGATGTGTGCTCCCTCACCTGTCACCCCCGTGATGTGTGCTCCCTCACCTGTCACCCCCGTGATGTGTGCTCCCTCACCTGTCACCCCCGTGATGTGTGCTCCCTCACCTGTCACCCCCGTGATGTGTGCTCCCTCACCTGTCACCCCCGTGATGTGTGCTCCCTCACCTGTCACCCCCGTGATGTGTGCTCCCTCACCTGTCACCCCCGTGATGTGTGCTCCCTCACCTGTCACCCCCGTGATGTGTGCTCCCTCACCTGTCACCCCCGTGATGTGTGCTCCCTCACCTGTCACCCCCGTGATGTGTGCTCCCTCACCTGTCACCCCCGTGATGTGTGCTCCCTCACCTGTCACCCCCGTGATGTGTGCTCCCTCACCTGTCACCCCCGTGATGTGTGCTCCCTCACCTGTCACCCCCGTGATGTGTGCTCCCTCACCTGTCACCCCCGTGATGTGTGCTCCCTCACCTGTCACCCCCGTGATGTGTGCTCCCTCACCTGTCACCCCCGTGATGTGTGCTCCCTCACCTGTCACCCCCGTGATGTGTGCTCCCTCACCTGTCACCCCCGTGATGTGTGCTCCCTCACCTGTCACCCCCGTGATGTGTGCTCCCTCACCTGTCACCCCCGTGATGTGTGCTCCCTCACCTGTCACCCCCGTGATGTGTGCTCCCTCACCTGTCACCCCCGTGATGTGCGCTCCCTCACCTGTCACCCCCGTGATGTGCGCTCCCTCACCTGTCACCCCCGTGATGTGCGCTCCCTCACCTGTCACCCCCGTGATGTGCGCTCCCTCACCTGTCACCCCCGTGATGTGCGCTCCCTCACCTGTCACCCCCGTGATGTGCGCTCCCTCACCTGTCACCCCCGTGATGTGCGCTCCCTCACCTGTCACCCCCGTGATGTGCGCTCCCTCACCTGTCACCCCCGTGATGTGCGCTCCCTCACCTGTCACCCCCGTGATGTGCGCTCCCTCACCTGTCACCCCCGTGATGTGCGCTCCCTCACCTGTCACCCCCGTGATGTGCGCTCCCTCACCTGTCACCCCCGTGATGTGCGCTCCCTCACCTGTCACCCCCGTGATGTGCGCTCCCTCACCTGTCACCCCCGTGATGTGCGCTCCCTCCCCTGTCACCCCCGTGATGTGCGCTCCCTCCCCTGTCACCCCCGTGATGTGCGCTCCCTCCCCTGTCACCCCCGTGATGTGCGCTCCCTCCCCTGTCACCCCCGTGATGTGCGCTCCCTCCCCTGTCACCCCCGTGATGTGCGCTCCCTCCCCTGTCACCCCCGTGATGTGCGCTCCCTCCCCTGTCACCCCCGTGATGTGCGCTCCCTCCCCTGTCACCCCCGTGATGTGCGCTCCCTCCCCTGTCACCCCCGTGATGTGCGCTCCCTCCCCTGTCACCCCCGTGATGTGCGCTCCCTCCCCTGTCACCCCCGTGATGTGCGCTCCCTCCCCTGTCACCCCCGTGATGTGCGCTCCCTCCCCTGTCACCCCCGTGATGTGCGCTCCCTCCCCTGTCACCCCCGTGATGTGCGCTCCCTCCCCTGTCACCCCCGTGATGTGCGCTCCCTCCCCTGTCACCCCCGTGATGTGCGCTCCCTCCCCTGTCACCCCCGTGATGTGCGCTCCCTCCCCTGTCACCCCCGTGATGTGCGCTCCCTCCCCTGTCACCCCCGTGATGTGCGCTCCCTCCCCTGTCACCCCCGTGATGTGCGCTCCCTCCCCTGTCACCCCCGTGATGTGCGCTCCCTCCCCTGTCACCCCCGTGATGTGCGCTCCCTCCCCTGTCACCCCCGTGATGTGCGCTCCCTCCCCTGTCACCCCCGTGATGTGCGCTCCCTCCCCTGTCACCCCCGTGATGTGCGCTCCCTCCCCTGTCACCCCCGTGATGTGCGCTCCCTCCCCTGTCACCCCCGTGATGTGCGCTCCCTCCCCTGTCACCCCCGTGATGTGCGCTCCCTCCCCTGTCACCCCCGTGATGTGCGCTCCCTCCCCTGTCACCCCCGTGATGTGCGCTCCCTCCCCTGTCACCCCCGTGATGTGCGCTCCCTCCCCTGTCACCCCCGTGATGTGCGCTCCCTCCCCTGTCACCCCCGTGATGTGCGCTCCCTCCCCTGTCACCCCCGTGATGTGCGCTCCCTCCCCTGTCACCCCCGTGATGTGCGCTCCCTCCCCTGTCACCCCCGTGATGTGCGCTCCCTCCCCTGTCACCCCCGTGATGTGCGCTCCCTCCCCTGTCACCCCCGTGATGTGCGCTCCCTCCCCTGTCACCCCCGTGATGTGCGCTCCCTCCCCTGTCACCCCCGTGATGTGCGCTCCCTCCCCTGTCACCCCCGTGATGTGCGCTCCCTCCCCTGTCACCCCCGTGATGTGCGCTCCCTCCCCTGTCACCCCCGTGATGTGCGCTCCCTCCCCTGTCACCCCCGTGATGTGCGCTCCCTCCCCTGTCACCCCCGTGATGTGCGCTCCCTCCCCTGTCACCCCCGTGATGTGCGCTCCCTCCCCTGTCACCCCCGTGATGTGCGCTCCCTCCCCTGTCACCCCCGTGATGTGCGCTCCCTCCCCTGTCACCCCCGTGATGCGCTCCCCTCCCCTGTCACCCCCGTGATGTGCGCTCCCTCCCCTGTCACCCCCGTGATGTGCGCTCCCTCCCCTGTCACCCCCGTGATGTGCGCTCCCTCCCCTGTCACCCCCGTGATGTGCGCTCCCTCCCCTGTCACCCCCGTGATGTGCGCTCCCTCCCCTGTCACCCCCGTGATGTGCGCTCCCTCCCCTGTCACCCCCGTGATGTGCGCTCCCTCCCCTGTCACCCCCCGTGATGTGCGCTCCCTCCCCTGTCACCCCCGTGATGTGCGCTCCCTCCCCTGTCACCCCCGTGATGTGCGCTCCCTCCCCTGTCACCCCCGTGATGTGCGCTCCCTCCCCTGTCACCCCCGTGATGTGCGCTCCCTCCCCTGTCACCCCCGTGATGTGCGCTCCCTCCCCTGTCACCCCCGTGATGTGCGCTCCCTCCCCTGTCACCCCCGTGATGTGCGCTCCCCTCCCCTGTCACCCCCGTGATGTGCGCTCCCTCCCCTGTCACCCCCGTGATGTGCGCTCCCTCCCCTGTCACCCCCGTGATGTGCGCTCCCTCCCCTGTCACCCCCGTGATGTGCGCTCCCTCCCCTGTCACCCCCGTGATGTGCGCTCCCTCCCCTGTCACCCCCGTGATGTGCGCTCCCTCCCCTGTCACCCCCGTGATGTGCGCTCCCTCCCCTGTCACCCCCGTGATGTGCGCTCCCTCACCTGTCACCCCCGTGATGTGCGCTCCCTCACCTGTCACCCCCGTGATCTGCGCTCCCTCACCTGTCACCCCCGTGATCTGCTGTCCGCTCTCCCTCACCTCTCACCCCCGTGATCTGCGCTCTGCTCACCTGTCTCCTCCGTGATCTGTGCTCTGCTCACCTGTCTCCTCCGTGATCTGCGCTCTGCTCACCTGTCTCCTCCGTGATCTGCGCTCTGCTCACCTGTCTCCTCCGTGATCTGCACTGCGCTCCCTCTCCCACCTCTCACCCTCCCCGATCTGCTGCCTCCTTCATCTCCTGTGATCCAGCTACCTAGATCCATCCTGTAGGGTAACTATCCCCAATCTCACCTCCCACTCCCCTCTCCACCCATCCCCCTCCTCCCCACCCATCCCCCCATCCTCTGCCGCTCCTGCATCCACTGCGCCCTCTCCCATCCGCCCCCACCCTATCCCAGCCGCCGTCTCACAATCATAGATGCTCCCTTTATATGCCGCTGCCCCCCCATCTGCCGCCGCCCCATCTGCCGCCCCCCCCCATCTGCCGCTGTTTTTTTTTTCTATGCCATGGGGGTCTAGTTTCCAAAATGGGGTCACATGTGGGGGAGCTCCACTGTTTCAGCACCTCAGGGGGTCTCCAAACACAGCATGGAATACGCTAATTATCCCAGACAATTTTGCGTTTGAAACGTCAAATGACGCTCTTGCATTCCGAGCCCTGCTGCGCGCCCAAACATTTGATTTCCACCACATATGAGGTGTCTGTGTACTCAGGAGAAATTGCACAATACATTTTATGGTGCAATTTTTCCTGATACCCTTGTGAAAAAAAAGCTACCTGGTTGAAGTAACAATTTTGTGGTAAAAATTTTTTTTTTATTTTCACGGCTCAACTCTATTAACTTTTGTGAAGCCCCCAGAGGCTCAAAGTGCTCAATAAACATCTAGATAAATTCCATGAGGGGTCTAGTTTCCAAAATGGGGTCACATGTGGGGGAGCTCCACTGTTTCGGCACCTCAGGGGGTCTCCAAACGCAACATGGTGCGGCTCACAATTCCAGCTAATTTTCTGTTCAAAAAAGTCAAATGGCGCTCCTTCCCTTCCGAGTCCTGCCGTGCGCCCAAACAGTGGTTTTTCGCCACATATGAGGTATCTGCGTGCTCAGTAGAAATTGCCCAACAAATTTTGGGGGTTCATTTAATCCTGCTACCCTTGTGAATATGCAATATTTGAGGCTAAATTAACATTTTTGTTGCAAAAAGTAAAATGTTCATTTTTTTCCTTCCACATTGCTTTAGTCACTGTGAAGCACCTGAAGGGTTAATAAGCATCTTGAATGTGGTTTTGAGTAGCCTGAGGGGTGCCGTTCTTGGAATGGTGTCACTTTTGGGTGTTTTGTGTCATATAGACCTTTCAAAATCGCTTCAAATGTGATGTGGTCCCTAAAAAAAGTGGCTTTGTAAATTTTGTTGTAAAAATGAGAAATTGCTCATAAACTTTGAACCCCTATAACTTCCTTTAAATTTTTTTTTTTTTTTTTCCAAAAATTGTTCTGATGTAAAGTAGACATGTGGGAAATGTTATTTATTAATTATTTTGTGTCATATGTCTCGTTGGTTTTAGAGCATAAAAATTCAAAGTTTGAAAATTACAAAATTTTCAAAATTGTCGTGAAATTTCCGTTTTTTTTTTTCACAAAGAAACGCAAAAAATATCGGCCTAAATTTACCACTAACATGAAGCCCAATATGTCACGAAAAAACAATCTCAGAATCACCAGGATCCGCTGAAGCGTTCGAGTTATAACCTCATAAAGTGACACTGGTCAAAATTGCAAAAAATGGCCTGGTCTTTAGGGTCAAAATAGGCTTGGGGCTGAAGGGGTTAAGGGTGTGCATGTTTATACAACTGCAATAGTTTAGTTCTTTATTTTTATTTTCCACCCAAAAAAAAAGTTTGTTGTTCCTTTGAATTGTACAGATTATGGGTGACATTAAGGCTATGTGCCCACGGGACAATGTACCTGCGGACTTTTCCGCAGGTTTGTCCGCAGGTTTACCGCAGCTGCTCCCCGGAATCTGCAGCTATCCATTGCTGCAGTATTTCTGCGGCGTTGTTGTGGTAAACCTGCGGAAACAGTGCCAATTTCTTGCAGAATTCCTGCGGAATTCCCGCACTGTATCTCCATAGTGGAGGAGCGGGAATTCCGCAGATATTTCCAGATGAATAATTGACGTGCAGTTACGTGCGGCTGCGGGACATCCGCAGCATATTCCGCAGCCGCACATACCGCACGATTTATACAGCACTCCCCAAATCCCATACGATAACATGGGGAGTGTCTGTACTTGCTAGAACCTGTGGATTTATCTAGAAAATCCGGATAAAGCCGCAGGTTTTCCGCAGCAAAATCCGTGGGTACGGTACGTTGTCCCGTGGGCACATGGTCTTAAGATGGACAAAATTCTGAGTTTTATTCTTCGTGGTGTTTTTGTTTTGTTTGTTTGGTTTTTTTTACTCTTTTCTCATTTTTCCACATACCATAGCAATAAAAAAAAAACACAAAAATGTAACATTTCAACGAGTGTTCAGACTTTTTATAACCACAACATCTATCATTTTTTGGACAGTTTACTTTTTGCATCTGTAAAGAGTATACAACTTATTGTAAACCGTTCTAAAACTTGTTTCAAATATTATGAAACCCAACTCGAAAGATCCTTATATGGTACAAACTGCAAAAACAATGACCTTTAGATGAATGGAACTGATTTTTAGTTGCAGAAATTCAAATCTGCCTCATGTAATTATCCCCCAAAATAGATTAATGGAAAGATTTGTACTTCCAAGTTTTGAAAACACACATGGGTTTTGCTAACAGCCACTAATGCAAAATACTGACCAAAACGCTGTCATGTGATAATGACATTTTTTCCTTCTCTTTTAGACTGGAACAGCCATATTTCCCAGCAAATGACAAGTTCTTCCTAGCTCTAAGTCACTGCTCATCCCTTCAACGTTTATGTATTATATCTCGAAATGGAAATTTCCAGGCCGATGCTGTGATGTCATTTATTCACAAATGTCAAGAGTTAATCATGTGTCATCTATTCACTGGAGAAACACTAACTGCTTGTAAGAGCCTTCAGAATGATATAATAAAAAGGTATATAGTATGTTAATAAGAAAAAGTTATTACATTTTTTATATCTTTTCTCATTCAGCATTTGGTATATGCTTGCACTGCCCTCTAGCAATAGATACAGATACAGGCTGACAGGCCATCACAGCATACTTATGCTGGCAGTGAATAATTGTGAAGCCTATGCATCAACATTTGTTGTATGGAGAGGCTTCAGTAGTAAAAGCCTAAGAAGCTCTTCTATACTGTATCGTTACACTTTATTATCACTACACCTTACCGTAATGTACTCGTAAAAATATTTTATGTACAGTTAACAAACAAGCACTAAACTGACTATACATCTACAGTATCATTATGTCTACACTTCTGGCTCTGTGTCTTTTGATGTTTCCTGTTCAACCTCTCTACTTATCTTTGGTTAATGCAAGAAACGAGCTGAGGTCCCGCACTTTCTTAGTAAGATCTTGCGGTTAGTGATGGGCATACCCAGACTGTTAATGTCTGTATCCGCGCGTGTTCAAAAGTACCTGTGCACATGCCCTGGGCCTGGAGTTCTCAGGGAACCCCGAGTACCTATTTGTATCCAGCAATTCGAGTAGCTCAAAAAAAAAAAGAGCAGTCGCTTTATACTTTATACCTCCCGCGCGGCTTTAACTCTACTTTTAGGCCCGCTCATACTACTTCTGGGGCCGCTCATTAGCCTTCATACATATCCACTGCTTCCCTCGCCCACTAGCTGTCCCAGCATCTGTGACTGGTTGCAGTCAGATCGTGCCCCCACCCTGTGACAGCATGTCTGACTGCTTTCAGTCACAGACGCTGTGTGCGTGTCTATATTGGTATAAAAATAAATTAAAATTGGCGTAGGTTTCCCCCCATATTATGACACTCAGCACAAATAAAGTATACGGCTGCAGGGCCTATTTGTGTGCTTATCTTGGCTGTGTATAAAAATAAGAGGGAGCACTTTTATTTTATTTTTTTAATTATTTAATTAAATAAGTTAAACTGGCATTTGGCCCCCCCCAGATTTGATACCCAGCCATGGTAAAACCAACAGCTGTGGGCAACCTGAGTGAGCCGGGTAAATATCTTTGATTGTCACATCTATTGGATGTGACAATCCTGGGCAGCTGCAGGCTTCTATTTTTAGGGTGGGGGGGCAAAAAACCATGGGTCTCCCTAGCCTGAAAATACCAGCTGTCAGCTTTATCATGGCTGGGTATCAAAATTGGCGGAGATTGCATACCATTTTTTTAAATTATTTCACCCCTTCATAACCTTAGAGGTATACATAGTTGTGTTCCCCCGGTAACTGTATCAGAGATCCACCCGCACTTGCTTACCACTTAGATCATGCTGTCAAAATCTTACAGCGCGATTAAATTACCACTGCGGGGATCACGCCGTTCCCCACTGCCATGCACCAACCCATGGGCGCCTTGGTGTTGCCATGGTAACACGGGGTCAGCTGATGACCCCTGACGCTACGATTACTTATTTCATGTGAGACTCGACAGCAGCGGCACTCACAGGAACACTGCATTTCACTAATCAGTGATTGCAATGTCCAGTGATAAAGACTAGACTAGGACAAGAACTAGACTCACATAGGCATAATGTCTGCTCTGTTTTGTTGCAGTCTCTTCATAATAATCTTTTTGCCGTTTCTCGATTCTACAGTTTTATATGGAGGTCTGTATATGCGTCCAAGAAAGTTTCTGCTATTTTGGATTGGCCATAACCCACTTGTCTTAAAGCTTTTCAAAGATTGCTCAATTTTAAAAATTATTAACACCAGTTCAAATGGTACCCATCTTATGGCTCTCAGTTGAAAAGCGCTGATTCTCAGGACTGGTCGGAGTCCAATATGCAAGCCTTACAAGACCTTAAAAGCTGACAGTCAAGTCCCTAACTGCTATTACTTTTCAAATATTGGTTTATTCTGCAAATTAGTAGCATTACAAAGCTGTCTGGCTGTCTTGCTGAAAATGCAACTGCTGAAGAGAATGAACTATTATTCTTCTCGGGACCCTTCAGCTTTGTGTCTAGAGGCATACCTGAATCGGCCTCAGTCACCGCACAGTACGCACTAAGCCAGAAACTTTAATTGACAGTTCGTTATGCAGTGAATCTGTACAGTGCAAGCTGTCAAAATGCGGAGTGTGCTTAAAGCAGTTGTTGACAATGCTGTAAGTGGTACCTGAAACCTCTCTAGGCTCCCCCCCAACACTGACAACCAGCAACTCCCATGGAAAATAAAGTTAATTTTCTCCTGGTAGCTATGCTTTCAGTAAGGCAGCGGGACATGCTGCAGATTAACCCTGTATCTCCAGTTTAATAGCATTTGGGGACATGACAGGCTCCCTTTTTAATTTTTCTTTTTTCACTGTTCCAGTCCTACATCATCATCATGTCAACAGGCTGGTTGACCTTGAAATAATTGCCTTTACTAATGATGTGGTGTAGGAGCAGTTCTGCCACAAAATTCCTCTGAATCAAGAACTCATCCCTGAAGATTCTATCCATCAGATTGAATTATTCTGTTGGTGACATCGAGCTGTAAAAAAATGGCAATATCTACTTGAAAGAGCTAAGTTCCCAATAAACATTTATGATAGAGGATAACAAACTGTAATATCTTCATTCAGCCCATAGGTTGAATCTATTTTAAGCTTTATTGTTTCTCTTCTTCTCACAGTTTAACTTCATCCTCCTCTATGGTTCTACTGAGAAAAACCACAAGCCTGACCCCCTGTCCAGGTTCTTTGGTCCATGTAATGCATCTAAGGATGCACCCTCACATGTAATTGAACCTGAACATTTGTTTGCATACATCTTTTCTTCAAACTCTTTACCTAAAGAATAATCTCTAGTCTCAAAAGCACTCCACCAAGTCTTACCTTGGGCCCATTTTTTTTTTTTTGTTTCCAGTCACTTGGGTATGAATCTCTTTATACTTGTGTGTTCCAAATGGAAAAAGGACATCAAAGAATTTGTGGCTTTTTGTCCTTTGCGCACTTTTAACTCTAACATGAGGCGCCTCTAGCCTCCTCAGCCCCTTCCAACACCAAGATCTTTGGAGCTCTCTATGGGCTTTGTTACAGGTCTTCCTGAGGCATAATGGTTGCACTACTACCAAAGTCAAGTTCACCATTTCTCCAAGATGCCTTGTCTTGTTTTTGTTACACATCTGCCCTGGCTAAGCATGGTTTCATCAAATTTCCCTATGGCCGTTGAACTCTGCTGTACTCTGTGCAGAGTTTTACAAGTGGCCCAGCATGCTCCCATGTGACTGTTTGCCTAGGCCTATGTAAGGCCCACTGTCACAAACCACCGGGGGGGTCACTCAGAAATCCCCCCGCGCTGGCTACCAGTACGTCACAATCGGGGTGTAACAAGTGGGGGGTCACCCCTCCTTTATACCTCCCGACCGACAGACAGAGCACGTGATGCGCTCTCTAGCGCCCCTCTTATAGTCAGGCCAATTATGGAATTGCCCGACGATAAGCAAGGAGGCCGCTATACTACTTATGCCGATTATTGAAGGGTCCCCGGTGAGAGTAGGGTATATATTCCCCCGACCTCCGCGGGCGGAATATATAAAACCTCCCCGAATCTCACTGGCCTCCCCACAATAATCCTTGGCACAAACTCGCTGCCACCAACCGATTTACGGTAACTATTAGCCGAACACACAGACGTGGGATTCAAGATCGAGATAACAGAACAGCCCAAGATTAATTATATAATTTAATCAGCCTAAAGCCACACTAGAACTACAATATATACAATAGGAGATCTACAGAATATACATATGTCAGAGTACAGTTACAGATAAAGCATGATTTACAAACAGGTATGCAATTCAATCAGTTACCTTGTGCGTCTGGCCACAGGGGGGCGCTGTAGACCAGGTTTCTAGGAACTCCCACAGATGTTTCCTGCACGTGACCCCCAGCGAAAGAACACTGGAAAATGGCCGAAGTAGGGTTATCAACCTGGGCAAATCCAGGTCCCCTCCTACCTTCGTGACCTCGAAGGGAGCACTGCTCCACCCCTGGCTGTAGTTATGGACAAAATCCACAACATGGAATATGGCCATAACTTTGCCTGGGAGCGTCGTAGGCGGACGCCAATGCTCTCATTGTGACAGTTATGAATTTAGCTACAGAATGAGAGGTTTCATGACTTGCCTACTAGTTCCCCATTGGCTGATATCACGCCTGGGGTACTTCCCAAGCTCCCGCTCCCATAAAAAGGGTGTGCCAGCATCGTCCGCATGCGGAGACACCATTTTTATGGTTGCCATATTTATCGGAAATATGGCTTGCGAGATATGAACCATTTTTTACTGGAGTCGTTCTGTCTGGATACTTCCAAGCTTGCTAATGAGATAGCAGCTCCTACCACAGGGTCATGGCAGGGAGTCATCCTGTGTCCATTGTTCCCACATCATCTCATCTCCATATCACAGGAGATGGCTGTTGGAGGTGTGACACCTTCACAGATGCTGGACATTGAGAACAAGAAGGGAGGGGGCACTGCCAGGGAGTGATGAGCGATTATGACTGGAAGTCATAATTCATCTTCATATCCCGGGATTTGCCTCACACCTCCCCCCCTTTTGAGGGCGCTAGGGGGCAGCACACTCCGGTGTTCCCCCGTGCGCCCGTCCGCGACCTCTCCTTGTCGGGACAGCCCGTCTGCGTTACCGTGGTCACGGCCCCTTTTGTGGCGAATGGTGAAGTTGTATTGCTGGAGCGCAAGGCTCCATCGCAACAATCGCCCATTCGTCCCAGAGACGGTGTGCAACCAGCTGAGGGGATTGTGGTCCGTCTCCACGATGAAGTGGCGCCCGTATAGATAGGGTTGCAGACGCTGCAGGGCCCACACTATGGCCAGGCACTCCTTCTCCATCGTGGAATAGGCCACTTCCCGTGGTAACAGCTTCCTGCTCAGGTACAAGACTGGGTGCTCTTGGCTCGCAGAGTCCACCTGGCTGAGCACCGCACCGAGGCCGAAGTCACTGGCGTCGGTCTGTACTACAAACGGCCGCGTGAAGTCGGCTGCCTGTAGCACGGGCGGGCTGGACAGGGCGTCCTTTAGGGCCCGGAAGGCTGTCTCGCAGTCCACTGTCCAATCGACTGCAGAGGGCAGCTTCTTCTTGGTGAGGTCCGTCAAGGGCTTTGCCAGGCTACTATAGCATGGAACAAACCTCCTATAGTACCCAGCGGTCCCCAAGAAGGACATCACCTGCTTCTTGGTCCTGGGGGTGGGCCAGGATGCGATGGCCTCCACTTTCTCAGGCTCGGGCTTCAGTGTTCTCCCGCCTACCCGGTGACCGAGGTACTGGACCTCGCTCATGGCCAGCTGACACTTTCCCGGCTTGATGGTCAAACCTGCCCGGTGGATCCGCCTGAGCACCTGTGCTAGATGCTCTAGGTGGTCCTCCCAGGTGGGACTGAAGACGGCAATGTCATCTAGGTACGCGGCCGCGTACCCTTCAAGTCCCTTGAGCAGGGTGTTGACCATCCGCTGGAAAGTGGCAGGGGCATTCCTCATCCCGAATGGCATCACCGTGGACTCGTATAGTCCAAATGGGGTAATAAAGGCAGAGCGTTCCCTGGCCTTGCGAGTCAGGGGGATCTGCCAATATCCCCGGCTCAGGTCCATGATGGTCAGGTACTGAGCCCCGGCCAACTGATCGAGCAGGTCATCGATGCGTGGCATTGGGTACGCATCGGCGACCGTGACAGCATTGAGCCCCCTGTAGTCCACGCAGAACCGAGTGGTTCGGTCCTTCTTAGGGACGAGGACTACAGGCGAGGCCCAAGCGCTGTTGGATGCCTGGATCACCCCCAGCTTCAGCATCTCGTCAATCTCCTGGCGCATGTGTTGCTGCACCTCCAGGGAAACCCGATATGCTGAACGCCGGATCGGGGGATGATCCCCAGTGTCCACGTGATGGACAGCCAAGTCAGTCCTTCCGGGCTGGTTGGTAAACAACCCCCGGAAGGGGTGTAGGGTGGCCCACAGCTGGGACCGTTGGTCCTCCAAGAGCTGGTGGCCAACCTCCACATCCTCAATGGATCCGCCTGCCCTAACCTGGGCTAGCATATCCAAGAGGGTTTCCGCTTCTCCCTCCTCGGGCAGGTTGCACACGGGGAGCGCACATGCCTCCCGCTCATGATGTGCCTTCATCATGTTCACATGGAAGGGCTTCCGCCTTCCACGGGCAGGGTCCAGGGTGACCAGGTACGTCACAGGGTTGAGCTGCTGGTACACGAGGTATGGGCCTTCCCAGGCTGCCTGAAGCTTGTCCTGTGGTACGGGGACCAGTACCCACACCTTTTGACCCACTTGGTAGGTCCTCTCACAAGCGTTCTGGTCGTACCAACGCTTCTGATCGGCCTGGGCTTGAGCCATATTGTCGTGTACCAGTTGCGTCAAGGCCTGCATTTTGTCCCGGAAGCGCATGACATACTCGATAACCGACACTCCAGGGGTGGCCAAATCCCCTTCCCAAGCCTCTTTCACCAGAGCCAGGGGGCCCCGCACACGTCGCCCGTACAGGAGCTCAAACGGTGAGAATCCTGTTGAGGCCTGTGGAACCTCCCGGTAAGCAAATAACAGGTGTGGGAGATACCGCTCCCAGTCACGCCCATGGGAGTCGACCAACATCTTAAGCATCTGCTTTAAGGTGCCATTAAACCGCTCGCACAGGCCATTAGTCTGTGGATGGTACGGGCTGGCCACCAGATGTCGCACCTGGACTTGCTTACAGAGGGCCTCCATCAGCTGGGACATGAATTGGGTCCCCCGGTCAGTGAGCATTTCCTGGGGAAAACCAACTCGGGAGAAAATCTCCAGCAATGCGGTGGCCACCTTGTCAGCCCGAATGGACGACAAGGCCACTGCTTCTGGGTACCGGGTGGCATAGTCCACTACCGTCAGTATGAAGCGTTTCCCGGAGCTGCTGGGGATGGCCATTGGGCCGACCAGATCCACAGCCACCCTCCTGAAAGGCTCATCGATGATGGGCAGAGATACCAGTGGGGCTTTGGGGCGTGGCCCCGCCTTCCCCACTCTCTGACAGGTTTCACACGAACGGCAGTAGGCAGCCACATCGGCCCCCATTTTTGGCCAGTAGAAATGCTGGTTTAACCTGGCCTTGGTCTTAGCGATCCCTAGGTGTCCGGCCATCGGAATCTCATGTGCGATCCGCAACAACTCCGTCCGGAACGGATAGGGTACCACCAACTGTCGGTCCCTGGGCCACGCCTCCGGTGAACCCTGCTGGACCGTGGCCCGGTACAGCCGTCCTTGGTCCCAGACCACTCGCTCCGGGCCCGAGTCCGAGGGAGGCTGTGCCGCCTGCTCCTTAAGAGCTTTCAGGCTGTCGTCAGCTTCTAACGCTGCCTGAAACCCCTGACTAGATGTGGCCAGAATCGACGAGACTGTCACATCTTCAGTCAGTACCCCGGGACCTGTGTCCTGGCCTCCACCTGACTCGGCTGCCACTTGGTCAGAAGGGGAAGAGCTATCGGACCTCCGGGAGGCCCCTTGGCTTCCAGCACTCCCACTGCGGGTGACAGCGTCCACAGCCGCTGCGACCGTGGGTCGTGCCTGCTCCCCCTCCGTTCCTGACCAAGTCGCCGGTTCAGGCAGACCTACCTGGCTTCCTGACACCCCGGTTGTGGGGGAACCATGCACCGAGATCTTACCTGGGAGCACTTCCGCTCCTGGACCGGCCCCAATCTCACCTGCCTGTTCCCCTCCTGCAGCAACAGAACCCCGCTGTGAAATCTCTGGGGACCCCACATTTGCTGTGGTAGCCCCCACCCCACACACTGGTCCTCCCCCTGCAGCACCCTGCTCTCTGCTTATCCCTGCAGAGGGCAACAGATCCCAGCTCACAGGCTGATTACTTGTAGAGGCATTGTCACACCTTTCTCTGACCCCCTCCCCTGTCACAGCTGCAGCTGTGTGTGTGTCTATGGTGTCTGTGCAAGCAGAAATATCAGAGTTCACTCCCTCCTCCCTTACATCATTCATAGATAACACATTAACATTGTCCGGAGGCATGTCAGTACTGGCTGAAGGTTCAGCCCTTGGTTGGGGCCCAAACTGGGAGGTTATCTGCCCCAAATCTGTCCCAAGTAGCACGTTTGCGGGGATCCGATCAGTTACCCCCACCTCCCTCACCCCTCGCCCTGCGCCCCAGTCCACATAAATGTCAGCAACAGGCAGCGCCGGGTCAATGCCTCCAATCCCGGAGACAGCGAGGGTTTTTCCAGGGATCAAGTCTTGGGGGGACACCATCTCAGGCCGCACCAGAGTCACCTCCGAGGCGCTGTCTCGCAGTCCCATGGTCACAGACCGGCCGACGGTGACAGGTTGGAAGCTGTCCAGGGACCTACCACCACCCCCACCCACACAATACACCTTGGGCGGCCCTTGGGACGGGGACGGAGCCGGGGCCTTGGGACGCTGAGGGCACATGGCCTTGAAGTGTCCAGGTAGGTTGCACTGGTGGCACCGTCTTGGTTCTGCCACGGGCCTGGAGAGGGGAGTTGAGGGGGACACCCCCTGCAGTCTAGGGGCAGGTGGGGCAGTCGCAGAGTTCATCTTACCCCCTCTCCAGGTGCTGCTGGTGGCTGCTCTCCTGGCCTCAGGAGCCCGATTGTTGGTGTAGTCATCGGCCAGGGCAGCTGTAGCCGTGGACCCCTTTGGCTTCTGGTCTCGGATGAACTGGCGGAGATCCTCAGGGCAGTTCCACAAGAGTTGCTCCGTGATGACCAAGTCCAGGATCTCTGGTCCGGTGGAAAGCTGCAGGCCTTGGGTCCAGTGGTCGGCAGCTCGGGCCAGTGCCCGCCGGTGGTCAGCCCAGGAGTCCTTTGGTCCCTTCTGCAGGGTCCGGAACTTCTTGCGGTAGGACTCCGGAGTGAGGTTGTACTGTTGGATCAGGGCCCGCTTGATGGTGTCGTAGCCCTGATCTGCCTCAGCAGGCAAGTCCCCAAGGATTTCCAGGGCCTTACCCCTTAAACGGGGGGTCAGGTATTTGGCCCACTGGTCCTTGTCCAGATGGTGCTGCAAGCAAGTCCGTTCAAAAGCAGTCAAGAAAGAGTCCAAGTCTCCATCCTTCTCCAGCACTGGGAAGTCCTCAACACGGACCTTTGGAAGTTTGGTGTCTTGAAGGTCACGTGTGGCTGATGAGGGCTGGAGCTTGGCTAGATGCAGCTGGTAGTCACGGTCTGCCTGTCGCTCCGCAGCCTCACGCTCTGCCTGGCGCTCTTCACGCGCTGCTTGCCGCTCCGCAGCCTCAGCATCACGCGCTGCCTGCCGCTCTGCCCTGCGCTCTGCCAGGAGTTCCTTGTAGCCCTTCTGGTCTCCAGCCTGGAGAAGGGCCATAGCCATTTGAAGAAGGCTATCCGAGCCTCCCAGGCTCGGTGGAATGGCACGTGGTGATCTGCGGCCCGCTGCGGAGCCTGGTGATTCACTGTCCATTTCAGAGCGGAGGACTGGCATCTGGCTCGTTGAGGACCCTTGGGCGAGCTCCTCCTCATCTTGTCCAGCAGTGCCAGGTTGTGCAATGTCCTCTGCAGAGCTGTTCTCTGGCGTCGAGCTCCTGGAGGGCTCGTGGACAACCTCCTCATCGTCTCTGGCTTTAGCATTGGCCATTCCTTTGGCTTTGCTCCTGGTGCTCTCAGCCATTCTTGCAGACTTTTGGTCACTGACACAGAACTGACACCTGATGCCTCCACACACCTTACAGTATCTGCACTCTGACACTCTAGTGTTGAGCTAGTCTGAAGACCCCAGCAGCCACAGCTGCTGCAGGCAGTCTTTAGTGTCTGGGAGTATGGGTCTCACACTCACACACACTATTATCTCGATCCCACCGCTATGCCACCAATATGTCACAAACCACCGGGGGGGTCACTCAGAAATCCCCCCGCGCTGGCTACCAGTACGTCACAATCGGGGTGTAACAAGTGGGGGGTCACCCCTCCTTTATACCTCCCGACCGACAGACAGAGCACGTGATGCGCTCTCTAGCGCCCCTCTTATAGTCAGGCCAATTATGGAATTGCCCGACGATAAGCAAGGAGGCCGCTATACTACTTATGCCGATTATTGAAGGGTCCCCGGTGAGAGTAGGGTATATATTCCCCCGACCTCCGCGGGCGGAATATATAAAACCTCCCCGAATCTCACTGGCCTCCCCACAATAATCCTTGGCACAAACTCGCTGCCACCAACCGATTTACGGTAACTATTAGCCGAACACACAGACGTGGGATTCAAGATCGAGATAACAGAACAGCCCAAGATTAATTATATAATTTAATCAGCCTAAAGCCACACTAGAACTACAATATATACAATAGGAGATCTACAGAATATACATATGTCAGAGTACAGTTACAGATAAAGCATGATTTACAAACAGGTATGCAATTCAATCAGTTACCTTGTGCGTCTGGCCACAGGGGGGCGCTGTAGACCAGGTTTCTAGGAACTCCCACAGATGTTTCCTGCACGTGACCCCCAGCGAAAGAACACTGGAAAATGGCCGAAGTAGGGTTATCAACCTGGGCAAATCCAGGTCCCCTCCTACCTTCGTGACCTCAGAGGGAGCACTGCTCCACCCCTGGCTGTAGTTATGGACAAAATCCACAACATGGAATATGGCCATAACTTTGCCTGGGAGCGTCGTAGGCGGACGCCAATGCTCTCATTGTGACAGTTATGAATTTAGCTACAGAATGAGAGGTTTCATGACTTGCCTACTAGTTCCCCATTGGCTGATATCACGCCTGGGGTACTTCCCAAGCTCCCGCTCCCATAAAAAGGGTGTGCCAGCATCGTCCGCATGCGGAGACACCATTTTTATGGTTGCCATATTTATCGGAAATATGGCTTGCGAGATATGAACCATTTTTTACTGGAGTCGTTCTGTCTGGATACTTCCAAGCTTGCTAATGAGATAGCAGCTCCTACCACAGGGTCATGGCAGGGAGTCATCCTGTGTCCATTGTTCCCACATCATCTCATCTCCATATCACAGGAGATGGCTGTTGGAGGTGTGACACCTTCACAGATGCTGGACATTGAGAACAAGAAGGGAGGGGGCACTGCCAGGGAGTGATGAGCGATTATGACTGGAAGTCATAATTCATCTTCATATCCCGGGATTTGCCTCACACCCACCAAAACACATACTTTTGGTAATAAGACTCTTAGTTTTACGGTGCACCACTACCTGCTCCATTCCGGTTCCACTTTTTGCTGTCTGCCTACAGGTCATAGTACCTGCTTTCCGGTATCCTGTCTGCCTTCGACCTTTTAGTATTTCTAGTGCCTGCTCCATGCCTGCTTTCAGGTGTACTGTCTGCCTGTAGCCTCCAGTGCTTCTATTACCAGCACCATAACTGTCTTCCAGTGGCCTGTCTGCCTGCAGCCTCCAGTGCTTTCTCCTCACTCCCTACATGCCTTTTTGCTGCACCCACCAACTGGGATCCATGTTCCCACCTAGACCTGGGTGTAGAGGATCCACCTCCCAAGGTGAGCCCATAACAGAATACCAAGACCATGGATCACAAAGGTGCAGTGGCTACAGCACCCTCTCGTGTAATACAGGCGATTTGCATGAACTTGTTTTGCAACTTGCTGAGGGTTAGTGCAAGCTTGTTCAAGCTGTGCAGGATTTCATAGCCTGTGTGGACTCACTGTTTTAGGCTACTTTCACACATCCGGCTTGAGCTCTGCGGCTCAATCCAGCTGTGCAAGCTATGCAACGGATGCGGTGAAAACACCGCATCCTTTGCATAAGTTTTTCCTTTGCGGCCAGTCCGGTTTTTGCCGCTTGCGGCATGCTACTGAGCATGCGTAGTGGCAAAAACCGCATGCGGCGGCCGGATGCGGTTATTGCCGCATCCGGCCGCCATAGGCATGCATTGAAAAATGCGGTTTTTTTTTGCCGCATGAAAAAACGTGCCAGGCAACGTTCCATCCGGCCGCCGCATCGGCTAAATCTGCTGCATGCGGCAAAAACCGGACGGAACGCAAGGCCATGCGGCACAATGCGGCACTAATTAAAGTCTATGCAGGAAAATCGCAACCGGCAGCAAAAAAAACCAGTTGCGATTTTCCTGCAAAGTGCCGGATTGTGCCGCACAGGAAAAAACGGAGGTGTGAAAGCAGCCTAAGACACCTGCAGTTTCTCAATCAGCTCCTCAACTCCTGCAGCAGCCTAATACTCACTTGCAACACTCTGCAGAGAGGCTGCTCTCATTTAACAATTTTTATTTTCTTTTTAGAACTGTAGTTTTTATTGAATTATATAAAGTTCAGCAGATTATATCAGTCAACATAAGCCCAACGCAATCGTATGCTAAAAAAAAAAAAAAAGTATATACGGTAAATGCAAGAAGACCCTCCAGCGGCTCCTGAATTAACTGCATATCATTGTAGCAACTATAGACTTGTGAAGCTAAATGACTACAGGGCCTTAATACATCTTTTTTTTTTTTTTTTTTTTTAACAATTAAGCTTTAAGATATCAAACTAAAAATTGACAGACAAAGACAGAGGACTGACACACTAGAGATAAAGAAAGGAGGGGGCGGGGCGACAAAGGCTGTCAAACCTAACTATTGAATTGGGCCCAACCATAATCCCAGGGAGTCCAGGTACTTTCAAAACGATCAACTGTAGCATTCAGCAGTGACGTCAAATATTCCATTCTGCGAATGTCCGAAATCCTGGTTAGTAAGTCCCGATGGGGCAAGGGATTGGACTTTTTCCAATGGAGAGCATTCATGCATCTGGCTCCTGTTAGACGGTATAGTAACAGTTTAGTTGAATTGTTCCCCAACCCTTTAGGAGTGACATTAAGAAGGTAGATTGCTGGATCAAGCCCCACCTCCTCAAAAAGAACCGCTTGTATCAGCCTTTTCACTGAAGTCCAAAACTCGTACAGCCTGGGGCAGGTCCAAAATATGTGAAAGTGTGACCCAAGTGACAAACTACCGTGTTTCCCCGAAAGTAAGGCCCTGTCTTACATTAATTTTACCCCCAAAAGTTCCACCCTGCTTTACTTTCGGGGGAGGCCTTACATTGGAAAAAAAAAAACAATTTTCAACAACATCCCCTGCAGCCTCCCCATTGTTTCACAGTCCGGCATCCACCCCATCCTCCCCCCTGCAGCCTCCCCATTGTTTCACGGTCCGGCATCCACCCCATCCTCCCCCCTGCAGCCTCCCCATTGTTTCACAGTCCGGCATCCACCCCATCCTCCCCCCTGCAGCCTCCCCATTGTTTCACAGTCCGGCATCCACCCCATCCTTCCCCCTGCAGCCTCCCCATTGTTTCACAGTCCGGCATCCACCCCATCCTCCCCCCTGCAGCCTCCCCATTGTTTCACAGTCCGGCATCCACCCCATCCTCCCCCCTGCAGCCTCCCCATTGTTTCACAGTCCGGCATCCACCCCATCCTCCCCCCTGCAGCCTCCCCATACAGTGGTTCTGCCCCCCACTCTGCCACCACACACACTGACACATACGGTACCGGTACAGCCCCACACGGCACCCACACACATATCGTACCGGTACCGTACACACACACTGACACATACAGCCCCATACGGCACCCATACACATACCGTACACATACCGTACACACACACACACACAGAGAGAGAGTTTCGGAACTTACCGTTACTTTCCTTCTGTTTCGATCTCCTCTGCGGTGCCGGACTGACGATTCGGATGCTGGGGACGCTGGACCAATCGGAGCGAGCCTGCAGGCGGTGACGTCGCGGCTGATTCGGCCAATCAGCTGCAAGCCGGCTGACTGGCCAATCACAGCTCGAGCTGATGGCCTGCAGGGAGCCTGTGACGAACAGGTTGATCGGCCAATCAGCATCGAGCAGGAAGGGCGTTGATGGAGCGAGGGAACAGCGGCAGCGGTAAGTTCCTGTACTTTCCCCAGGGACCCCACCCATATGCGGCCATACTGTCCCCAGTGACCCCACCCATATGCGGCCTTACATTACGCCGCGACCACCACCCATAGGCGGCCTTACATTCCCCGGGCCCCCCCGCTACCCTGCCTTACAATCGGGGGGTGCCCTACATTGGCGGACCCCCCCGAAACCCCCACCCTGCCTTACTTTCGGGGGGGTCCTACTTTCGGGGAAACACGGTACAATGCCAGCATACACTTGGGAGTTGAGGATTAAATTTATTTAGGAACTTTTGGGTATGATACCAAAACATCATGGTCTTATATTGATTTTCCTTATATGAGGTACATATGGAGGTTTTAGCTGCCTTATCCCAAATATATTGCCATGTCTGGGGGGGAGCTCCCTCTTCAGGAAAGACTCCCACCTAGCGACACATATGAAAGGTTTTTTTTATTAAAAGGATCAGCTTGAGGGAAATTAATCTATAGATATCTGATATTAACCCTTTCGTTGACAGGCCTTTCCTACAAAGCTTTTCAATTCAGTTGGCTGAGAAACTCTCCATGAACCATAAAGCAATAGTGCTAAATGTTGTATCTGAATATATTGGAAGAACTTGCGGTTGCATATGGAGATGTTGGATTTAAGAAAATCAAATGAATGTATTTTCAGTTGTGTTCTTGTCCACCACATTCGCATATCTAAAAAGACCTGCTGAGATCCACAGGTGAACAATGTTGAATTCTATGCCATTTGGGATTAAGGGTTGATAGATGAAAGATATCATCGGGGGAGTTGGCTGAAGCCAATCCAAAACATTTCATACGTGTGCCATAGTTCGCTTGTAAACTGCATGGGTCTTAAGAGATGTAGTTAACTTAAGGCCCTGTCACACACAAAGATAAATCTGCGGCAGATCTGTGGTTGCAGTGAAATTGTCGACAATCAGTGCCAGGTTTGTGGCTGTGTACAAATGGAACAATATGTCCATGATTTCACTGCAACCACAGATCTGCCAAAGATTTATCTCTGTGTGTGACAGGGCCTTTAGACTGGCAAGTTGTCCATATTACAGAGTTTGGGCGGACAGGTGCTATCCAAAGCTTTTCAGTCTCTGTCCATTTATTATATGCCCACACTAAAGCCCAGGAAGTAATCCTCTTAAGGTGAACATCTCAGTAATACTTTGACATCTGGAACTGAAAGACCGCCTTGTAGTCTGTGAGTGGTGAGAATTTGTTTAGAGATTCTATAACGCTTGTCATCTAATATATAAAGCTGTGTGTGTGTGTGTGTGTGTGTATATGTGTATATGTGTGTGTGTGTGTGTGTGTACTCTGTATGTATGTATGTGTGTATGTCCGGGATTGGCATCTGCACCATCGCAGCTACAGCCACAAAATTTTGCACACTCATACGTCTGGACCCTGAGAGCATCATAGGCTATGTTGTGAGGTGAAATTTTAAATCCGCGCATTCCAATTTACCAATCAATTTAATCTACATAATAAGGAAAAAGTGAAACGAAAAGTGTTGGAGGCAAATTGACAGCTGTCAATGCCGGGCAAAGAGACAGCCCTGGGGGAGAGAGACAGCCCTGGGGGAGAGAGACAGTTACTATCTCGGGCAATGCCCGGGTACTACAGCTAGTTCCAAATCTCATTATGGCAGCCTGTATAGATTTAAGCTCCCCAAAAGGAATTTTAACTGGGAGGGTCTCAAAATAATAAATAATTTAGGTAGGAGAGTTATTTTTATAGATGCTATACATCCTGTTAATATTGTAAGAGGTTCCCATTTAGTCAGTAAGTCCTTTACTGTAGTTGCCTAAATAATGAGGGAAAATTGCTTTTATAGAGGCTATCCTATGAGGAGGATAAATTAACCCACATGTATTTAATAGTGTTCGTCTTCCTCCTACATAGAGCTTCCATTTTAGAGGCATTTATCTTATACACAGAGAGAAGCCCCCTATTCTTTAAGTGTATCTAAAAGGTTAGGGAGGGTTGTGAGCGTTAGCAAAACATCCACAAATAGAGATTTTTAATACCTTATCCCTAATGTCTGTGCCCGAGATATTAGGGTTCTGTCGAATCATAGCCGCCAGGGTTCAATACATGTTGTGAACAAGAGAGGGGAGAGGGGACTCCCCTGTCTTGTGCCATTAGATACACTGAAACATGGAGAGGTATGTAAGAGAAGTTTGATAGCAGCCGAGGTGTACCCGCTCACCGGCTGTAGTTAGGCTCATTCCAAGGTATGGACCATGCATTCTAACAAAAATGCATCTTCAGTCCAGCCACATGGAGAAAGCAGAAAAGATTCTTTTTTGAGTATATGAGTAAAAGCATGTAACAGAATAACATCACGAAAAGCGGTACGGAGCCTATGTGTTTCAAATGGTGAACCCATTCTTAAAGCACCACTCCAGCAGTTTTTTTTTTGTTTTTTTTTATTGCACTGCTGGAGTGGTGCTTTAAATGGAACTCCCCCTGAAAGTTGTCTGATATTCGCTTTCCGGCGGCTTCATCCTCTATCACTGCTGCTGAGTTGGGCTCCGGCAATTTGTGACAGCGTGCTCCATTGTTTCATGGAGCACCTTGGCGGTTGCTTTTCAATGCATCTTTATGAGAGCCTCGTTCATGCTCTCAGAGATGCATTCAGACCTTGTGACGTAACTTCTGACTTCTAGACAGTCAGAAGTTATTATCACAAGGTGGAGCTGCTGGACTAGAGCGGCATAGGTAAAAGGTGACACCGCCAGAAGATGAGTATATGACAGGGGGCAGGTGGCTTAGATGTAAAGCACTACTCCTGCGCTGAAACCCCCCCCCGCTGGAATGGTGCTTTAATCGCATAGGCTCTGCACCTTATTTTATAATGATACTCTGTTGCAGCATGTTTTTACTCAGTATTCAGTAAAAAAAGATTTTATGCTTTATGCGCATCGCTGAGAATAAGATGCATTTTTTGATTTTTGTTACATTTTTCAATGATTTATAGCTCTGTCGGTACTATTGGCGCTGTATTCATAATAGTATCATCAAGCAAATGTGCAGAACAACTGCTCTATATTTCTTATAATACAACACAGGACAACCAATGAAAGTGTTAAAGGCTCCAAACATGTCCTTTCCAATTTGTTTCACTGCTATGCAGTGTATTCAGGGAAGCTGGTCATAAACCTGGAGAGCTGATCACTTATCAGAGGATGGTTTTGATCAATCAGCTTTGGGGTTATGGGACCAGCAAGACTCCACTGCCTTCCCCATTCTGCTTTATTCCCCTGCAGATGCTGTCCTGTTTTGTTATATAGGAAACTTAAAGCAGTTATTTTGGATATCTGCTCACTCATATTATCAAAACAGTTACAAAAGAACTGAATATAAATCAGTGAATTTTAAACCACACCCAGTACAGCACAATTTTAACCTACGTATCCAAATATTATAGTAAATAAAATGTTAGCTTTGAATACTCATTAAAGTGAGGATTTTGGGCCCTTTTGGTATATTTGATTAAACTGTCAGTGGGACCTGGTAGATGATGACTTGGCAGATTTTAGGTTGCTGGATATTGACAGAAAAACAAATAGAGCAAAAAAAATACACTAAATTTATTTTGCAAGTTAAAGGGAACCTGTCAAGTCTTATAATGCTATTAACCTGTGTATATATATGGCTAAAATGGAAGTTAATAGCGTTATCCAGGTGCCCAGTTGCTCTACTAAAGCTATAGCTACTAGGACAAAATGAAGTTTACTTGTGCTGAGAGCCTTCAGCTTTCACGCATGTAGGTGTGCCCGGAGCACTTAGTCACCACTAACAGCACTGACAGTGGCAGCTGTAACCCTGTCACTGTGCTTCACTGTAGAGCTGGCTGTCAAGCAGTGCTGGAGCGTGTGTGTAGCAGCAGCTCTTAGAGCTGTGAGAAGTGACTATAATTGCTCCAGGCTTAGCTACTGAAACCCGACGGCTCCCAGAGGTAAAGTCCATTTTTTCCTGGAAGCCATACTTTAAGTACAGCGGCTGGGTACCTTCATAATACCATGAAGCTGAAGATTAGCCCTATATCTAAAGGTAATAGCGTTATCGGACGTGACAGATTCCCTTGAAATACAATGGGAATCCTTTTAAATTTTTCACACTTTGTTTCATTACAGCCATTTGGTAAATTCAAAAAAGTTCATTTTTTTTCTTATTAATGTACACTCTGCACCCCATCTTGACAGAAAAAAAAACAAATGGAAAAATTTTTGCAAATTTATTAAACAAGAAAAATGAAATATCACATGGTCATAAGTATTCAGACCCTTTGCTCAGTATTGAGTTGAAGCACTCTTTTGAGCTAGTACAGCCATGAGTCTTCTTGGGAATGATGCAACAAGTTTTTCACACCTGGATTTGGGGATCTTCTGCCATTCTTCCTTGCAGATATTCTCCTGTTCCGTCAGGTTGGATGGTGAACGTTGGTGGATAGCCATATTAAAGTCTCTCCAGAATTGGGTTTAGGTCAGGGCTCTGGCTGGGCCAGTCAAGAATGGTCACAGAGTTGTTCTGAAGCCACTCCTTTGTTATTTTAGCTGTGTGCTTAGGGTCATTGTCTTGTTTGAAGGTGAACCTTTGGCCAAGTCTGAGGTCAAGAGCACTCTGGAAAAGGTTTTCTTCCAGGATATCTCTATACTTGGCCGCATTCATCTTTCCTTCAATTGCAACCAGTCGTCCTGTTCCTGCTGCTGAAAAACTCTCCCATAGCATGATGCTGCCACCACCATGTTTCACTGTTTGGATTGTATTGAGAAGGTGATGAGCAGTGCCTGGTTTTCTCCACACATGCCACTTAGAATTATTACCAAAAAGGTCTATCTTCATCTCATCAGACCAGAGAAATTTTATTTCTCATAGTCTCTGAGTCCTTCATGTGTTTTTTTGCAAACTCTATGCGCGCTTTCATATATCTTGTACTGAGGAGAGGCTTCCATCTGGTCACTCTGCCATAAAGGTCCAACTGGTGGAGAGCTGCAGTGATAGTTGACTTTGTGGAACTTTCTCCAATCTCCCTACTGCATCTCTGCAGCTCAGCCACAGTGATCTTTGGGTTCTTCTTTACCACTCTCACCATGGCTCTTCTCCCACAATTGCTCAGTGTGACTGGACGACCAGGTTTAGGATGAGTTATGGTGGTCCCAAACTTCTTCCATTTATGGATTGTAGAGGCCCCTGTGCTCTTAGGAACCTTGAGTACTGCAGAAATTCTTTTGTAACCTTGGCTAGATCTGTGCCCTGCCACAATTCTGTCTCTGAGCTTCTTGGACAGTTCCTTTGACCTAATGATTCTCATTTGGTCTGACATTCATGCCGGTTTCAGACGTCCGTGTTTAATCAGGTACAAGTCACACTCATGGTTATGGTCATACGTGTGTCACACGTGTGACATCCGTGTTTGCATACGTGACAGATACCGGAGTAAACACGTGTCTGTGAAATGAAAAGATATTTTATATTCACCTGTATCCAGCGCTGTGTTCTTCGGCTCTTCTGCCTCCTACTTCTGACCCCCGCTCATTATATTCATTGATTATTCACCGCACTCAGGACCTGGAAGCAGGAGCATCGTGGGGACAGCGCTGGGTACAGCACCGCCGAGGACAGCATCGCGGGGACAGGTGAGTATTCACAAAGCAGTGTGTGCAGTGATGTCCAGGAGGTCATTGGAGTTCCCAATGAACTCTGATGACATCCTGATGACACCCCTGCGACACCCAGGCTACAGCGGGTGTCAGGACGTTGACTTCATGGGTTCATCATAGTTCATTGGGAACCCTAATGAGTCCCCGCGATGCTCCTGCTTCAAGGTCCTCAAGGTCCTCACTACACACACACACACACACACACACACACACACACACACACACATGTATACACACAGAGCAGACACACATGGATACACCGAGCAAATACACACACAGCGCACATGCATGTATATATTGAACACACACACTGCTGGAAACTCGCCTGTCTTCAGCGATGCGGTCCCCTGCACTGAAGTCCCCAGCTCTGCTTCGGCTTCCAGCTCCTCAGTGGAGTGAATATTCACTGAGTATAATGAATGGCGGTCAGGCAGCTGAATATAGAAAATCTTTTTATTAAGACAGGTGTTTACTCCGGTACGTGTCACACTGATATCACAAGGATCACATCAGTGTGCGATCCGTGTGACACCCGTGCTGCTGGGGAAATAACGGAAATGTCTGTGTGTGCGTGCGAGGCCACGAGGGGTCACACGGTTTGTGTGAAAACACAGCCATGTGAGTACCAGTATAGAATAACATGAGTACGTGTGGCATCCGTGTTAAACACGGACATCTGAAACCAGCCTCGCTGTGAGATATTATATAGACGTGTGTGCCTTTCCAAATCAAGTCCTATCAGTTTACTTAAACACAGCTGGACTCCAATGAAGGAGTAGAACCATCTCAAGGAGGTTCACAAGGAAATGGACAGCATGTGATTTAAATATGAGTGTCTGAACAAAGGGTCTAAATACTCATGACCATGTGATATTTGTTTTTCTTGTTTAAAAAAATGTGCAAAAATTTCTACATTTCTGTTTTTTCTGTCAAGATGGGGTGCAGAGTTTACATTACTGAGAAAAAAAATGAACTTTTTGAATTTATCAAATGGCTGCAATGAAACAGAATGAAAAATTTAAAGTGGTATGAATACTTTCCATACCCACTGTATATCTGTTCAATCTTCTGCCCATTTGATTTAATATTATATGGCAGTCCACAATACAATGTCTAGAGATACAACTTATTTTACGTTTTGTCTTGTGTAATATTGTGATATCATAACCTTGTCTGTCTAGTAATAATAATTTATATTTTATATTTTAAGGTTTTCTGTAGAACGACCAGCATTGAACACCACCATCTTCCCCTTGCTTCATGAGAATTTGGCTGAGGTGATCAGAGATGTTCCCTTGATGCATCTGGATGAAATAACTTTATTTAAAAGTAGAGTAGCAGAGGAGCCTCCAAATCTATGGTGCTAAATTTCTTAAACTACAGAAAGAATCAGATGAATAAGTCATCAATTACCATTATTTGTATTGTACATAATAAACTATTAGTATATTACTCCTAAAACAAGTTCTGTTTCTCTTATATGTCACATTTTCTTTTAGAACAGTAGTTCCTTATTTGTGAATTAGAAGATTCATGATCATGCAGTGATTTTGTATGCTATTTGTAAATATTACAGCCACAACTGTATAGTATTATATTAATGCTACAGAGTACCGTATTTTTCGGACCATAAGACGCACTTTTTTCCCCCCAAATGTTGGAGGAAAGTGGGGGGTGCGTCTTATGGTCTGAATGTGGCTGCGGGGAATGAGGGTGGAGCGGGTCATCGGGGGCACGAGCAGGCTGTAGCAGCGCCTGCCGTGACCACGTGGGCCCGCTCATTACATATGCACGCCCATCTCTCAGTGGTGAAGCCGGCACTGACAGGTGAGCGGGGAGGTGCGCGCTTGATCACCCCTGGCAACTACAGCCTGGAGTGATCATGTGCGGCTGTATTCACTGCCCTCCGTGCATCATTATCAGCGCGGGGTGCTGTGAATCAGTGTACTCACCCGTCATCGTGTGTGCAGCTGTCCCCCTGCAGCATCGCAATGTCTTCCTGTCTGTGCCAGTCAGCTGATCTGTGTAGACAGCGGTGAGCACAGCGATGACGTCATCGCTGTGTGCGCCGCTAGTGTCCACACAGATCAGCTGACAGGCACAGACAGGAAGACATCGCGATGCTGCAGACAACGGTGACTGCTCCACTCAGCGGCGCTGCAGCTGAGACAGGAAGATGATCGGTGCTGCAGGGAGTGAGGAAAGGTGAGTATAAACGTTTATTTTTTTTTCTGTGCCATAGGATACAGGCCATATACCAGGATGGGGGTATATTATGAGCAGGATGAGGGTATATTATGAGCAGGGATGGGGGTATATTATTAGCAGGATGGGGGGGGTATATAGCAGGATGGGGGTATATTAGCAGGATGGATGGGGGTATATTAGCAGGATGGATGGGGGTATATGAGAAGGATGCTGGTATATGAGCAGGATGCTGGTATATGAGCAGGATGGATGGGGGTATATGAGCAGGATGGATGTGGGTATATGTTACGAGGGGGACCCGGGGAAGCGTGCCAAGATGGGAAATGGACTGCTTCCGCCGGTCAAGGTCCACTGTGCGGTGTAAGGGACCGCCGCTATGGTGGGTGAAGAGTGAGCGGGTTGCTGCTAGCGATCGTCTGGAATGTCACAGACGATCTATGTACACCGATCTGCCCTAACCCGTGAGGGTTGTATGGCACAGATCTCACGGCTCGGTGTACCTGTTGCACGGGGAAGCACAGAGGTGCCCACGCACGTGTGCTTTCAATAACCAGGTGAGTCCAATGGAGACTTGAGGAGCTCACCTGGGACAGGAACACGGCCTGTTGATGGGGGTACTGCCGGAGCAGCAAGGCAGGAACACGGCCTGCAAACGAGGTACTGCCGGAGCAGCAAGGGCCAAGCCCACAAGAGACAGTAATGCCTGAGCAGTGGCGTGGCAGCACGCTGCCAGACATCCAAACATAGAAGGACGGTCGCGCACCGCCATGATGGCAGGGGGAGCTTTTAAGGAGGTGCAGCTCCACCCGAGGGCGGGCGCGAGGCGGAGATGACGGACTTGACCCAATCAGGGTCCACGACGTCCCAGCCTGGCCAGTCAGGATTCACCACGTCACCAGCCTTGTCATCAAGCCGTGTGACGTCAGTGAGCGAATCAGGACCCACCACGCATTGCACATGCTCACCCTCCTGCCTCTGGGAAATAGAGGCGGGATCCTCGGTCTCACAATGTGGAGAGATAACGGGAATCTCACTGCTTCCCTGAGCAGTAAACCTCTGCACATTGCGCAGCCTCGCAGACCTTCGGGGCCGCTGAGCAGGAGAGTCTGCGGCAGGCCAGGAATGGGAGACCGCTTCACTCCTTGTAACAGGAGAACCACTAGGTGTCACCCTTCTGCTGCCTCTCTGAGAAGGTATCTCCTGCACACTGCGCAGTCTGGCAGACCTTCGGCGCTGCTGAGCAGGAGTGCTCGTGGCAGGCAAGGAATGGGAGACTGCCTCAGTCCTTGCCTCAGGAGAGCCACGAGATGTAACAGGTATATGAGCAGGATGGATGGGGGTATATGAGCAGGATCATATACAAGGCAGGAGGATCATTACCAGAATGGGGTACCTTAGTAGAGAATTTGGGGACATTACCCCCATAAGTGTCAGCAGCAGATCCTTGCCCCATAACAGTGTGTCATGACCACATTTTTTAGTTAAAATTTTATTTTCCTATTTTCTTCCTCTAAAACCAGGGTGCGTCTTTTGGTCAGGTGCGTCTTATAGTTCGAAAAATATGGTATATATAGTGTAATATAATAACATTTTATAGTAATACTGTGGTGCTTTTACTAAAGACTGGACATTGCAACAGTAATTAAAATTTTATTTCACTTTTTTTTTTTTTGCTTCAAACTGCAATACAAATGTTTCTTGCATCATGGAATATTTTACCGTCTTTTAAATTATAATAATTATCATATAACCACACACACACTGTTTTATACTGTACCAATTTTATACTAGGCATGGTGTCTGCTGTTTTGTGTAGCAGTCTGTTAGATACGGATATGGACTTTAGATTGTGAGTCCCAATGTGGATAATGTTTCTCATGTATGTAAAGCACTGTGGAATTAATGGCGCTACATAAGTTAATAAATATTATTTTATTATTAGTTAATGTGGATGTCCACTACTTGAACAACCCCTTCACATTGCTCATGTGCACTCACATAAAAATAAAAAAGCCTAATTAAATTACCAAAGGTTGGAAGAAATATTATCATAGTATAATTAGTTATAATACCCTAAAATGGTAGAAAGTCCATGTATCAAATAGGTATATAATTATGGGTTCTTTCTTCCACAGAGGTGTTACATGGAAATGCCCTTGTATATCCTGTTCCGATTTCCTTGATGGTGCTCGCCACACCATCATCACCCCAGATCTAGTTAACTTATAAAGTTCCCCTAAGGCCGTGAGAAAAGCTACCAATATTCCAAATGCTGCCATAGTCTCGAACAAGAAAGACCAGTTAAGGTGGTGAAAAGTCTTTTCTGCATCAGGGCTTAGAAGTAGGATCTGTTTTTTTATTTCTATTGGAGGCATTTATCAAGTCAATCACCCTTCTAGTGTTATCCCTTCCCTGACAAAAAAAAAAGCACAAAACCCACCAGGTTCTTGTGAATAAGTTGTTAGTCTATTAGCCAACGGATGTGTGAATATTTTAAGATCTGAGTTTAATTAGGCTATTGGTTTATATTTGGAGCAATCTAAAGGGTCCCTAGCTGGTTTAGGGATGAGGATCAGGTAGGAGTGTAACAGATTAGTTGGTATGGGTAAACCTTCCATAAATGAGTTGAAGAGACTTGTCATATAGGGGGTCAGTTCATCAGCAAATGTTTTATAGTAGAGATATGTAAGGCCATCTGGTCCAGGAGACTTGCCAGATGGCAATTTCTTTCATGATATCCTCGATCTCATTCTGAGTAATGAGTTCATTAGGTGTATTAATTGCCTCTGAGGGGAGTACTGGAAGTTTGATTAGACAAATATTTTTTCAATATGGTATCCCGCCTACTCACATTCAGAGGAAGTGTATGCTGGAGGTTATATAGTTTTTTATAATAGTTGTAAAATACACTGCTCAAAAAATTAAAGGGAACACTCAAATAACACATCCTAGATCTGAATGAATGTTCTGTACAAAGTTGAATGTGCTGACAACAAAATCACACAAAAATCATCAATTGACATCAAATGTTTTAACCAATGGAGGCCTGGATTTGAAGGCACGCACAAAATGAAAGTGGAAACAAGTCAAAATGAAAATCAAAACAAGACCAAATTAAAGTGGAAACAAGTCAAAATGAGGCTCCGTATTGTGTGTGGCCTCTACGTGCCTGTATGACCTCCCCACAATGCCTGGGCATGCTCCTGATGAGGTTGCGGATGGTCTCCTGAGGGATCTCCTCCCAGACCTGGACTAAAGCATCCGCCAACTCTTGGACAGTCTGTGGTACAACGGGACGTTGGTGGATGGAGCGAGACATGATGTGCTCAATTTGATTCAGGTCTGGGGAACGGGCAGGCCAGTCCATAGCTTCAATGCCTTTATCTTGCAGGAACTGTTGAAACACTAGAGCCACATATGGTCTGGCATTGTCCTGCAAGGAAGAACCCAGGGCCAACCGCGCCAGCATATGGTCTCACAAGGGGTCTAAGGATGTAATCTCGGTACCTAATGGCACTCAGGCTACCTCTGGTGAGCACATGGAGCGCGCTGTGCGACCTGCCAAAAAAATGCCACCCCACACAATTAATGACCCACTGCCAAACCGGTCATGCTCAGGAATGTTGCAGGCAGCAGATCGCTCTCAACGGCGTTTCCAGACTCTGTCATATGTGCTCAGTGTGAACCTGCTTTCATCTGTGAAGAGCACAGGGCGCCAGTGGCGAATTTGCCAATCCTGGTGTTCTGTGGCACATGCCAAGCTTCCTGCACGGTATTGAGCAGCGAGCACAACCCCCATCTGTGGATGTCTGGCCCTCATGCCATCCTCATGGAGTCTGTTTCTAACCGTTTGTGCAGACACATGCACATTTGTGGCCTGCTGGAGATCATTTTGCAGGGCTCTGGCAGTGCTTCTCATGTTCCTCCTTGCACAAAGGCGGAGGTTGCGGTCCTGCTGCTGGGTTGTTGCCCTCCTACGGCCCCCTCCATGTCTCCTGGTGTGCTGGCCTGTCTCCTGGAAGCGCCTCCATCCTCTGGACACTACACTGACAGACACAGCAAACCTTCTTGCCACAGCTCGCATTGATGTGCCATCCTGGATAAGCTGCACTACCTGTGCCACTTGTGTGGGTTGTAGAGTCCGTCTCATGCTACCATGAGTGTGAGAGCACAACCAACATTCAAAAGTGACCAAAACATCAGCTAGAAAGCATTGGTACTGAGATGTGGTCTGTGGTCCGTGGTGATAATTGACAATCAATTTCACAAGCTGTTGTTTAAATGGAATAGACATCAGATGGAAATTATTGGCAATCAGTGTTGCTTCCTAAGTGGACAGTTTGATTTCACAGAAGTTTGATTAACTTGGAGTTATATTCGGTTGGTTAAGTGTTCCCTTAATTTTTTTGGGCACTGTATATTTGCTATATTGGTAGGGTTAAAATGAATTGTACCCTCCTCATCCCTAAGGGGCTGAGGGCTTGAAGCTATAGTGCGTTCTGTTAGCTGGTGAACCAACAAGGTATGGGCCTTTATTGCCTTTTTCGTAATATTTTTGTTTGGAGTAAAGAAGCAGTCTCTCGACCTTAACCATGGAAAGTTCTTTCAATTTGTCCCTGGTCTCTATCACACTCCTCAGAACCCCTACAGATGGAGATATGTATAGTTTCCTTTCCAATTTTTTAAGTTTGGAAGGGAATATAGTATGTAGGAAATTCATATTTTTTTTTATCCTAGACCCTTCTTTTATACACTGACCCCTCATCCACGGCCTAAAGGGCTTCCCATAGAGTGGAGGTTGAAGAAACTGAACTTTGGGTCCTAAGTTCCTGCAGAGCTATTCTTCTCTTTCTGGGGGAGTTAGGACCCCTAACATTAAGGGATACTATGCGTGTCATGTTGATTAACAGAAGGATGAAAGCAGCATAAGTCAAGGTGGTTGCTCACTCGATTAACACCCTCGTAACCTGTCACCAGAGCGTATTGAATTTCCAGGCACTCACCTGAGTACTCCGCCTATGTGCCCACGCTGCGGATTTACCGCGGATTTTGCCGCGGATTTGCCGAAAATCTGCAGCAGCGGCACTTCCAAGCCATTTCAATGGCATTTTGGAAATGCTGTGCCCATGCTGCGGATTTTTCCGTGGCGGATTTGCCGCGGATTTTGGTCCGGAAAAATCTGCAGCATGTCAATTATTGTTGCGGATTTTGTTGCGGATTTTTCCCATGCAAGTCAATGCAAGGTGTAAAATCCGCAAGAAATCCGCAGGTCTGTTCCCACAGGCTCTTTTTCCTGCGGATTTGGTGCGGATCTCGCAAACAAATCCGCAGGAAGTGATGTAGGATAGTTCAGGAAGAGGAAGTTTCACCATTTTGTAGTGTAGAGTAGTGGCAGTGTAGTCGTGTTGTGTCCGGACTCTGGATTGCCAGCTAAAAGCAGCTAGTTACAGGCTGCTTGCTTTTAGCTGGCAAAACAGGATCCCAGGTCTTTTTTCACAATTTTTAAAAAAAAAAAATGTGCTCCGCTGTATTTTCACTGTCCAGCCCGATGCAAGCAACTGAGGGCTGTGCTTCTCAGCGGGATAAGGCTGAAGCATTCTCTGTCCCTCCCGCTGAGAAAAACAGTCCTCAGCTGCCCCTGAAAATGGCGGCTCCGTTGTGAAGCGCCATTCTCAGGTGCTGTACCGAGGCTCATCCAGCTGCCCTGATGCATTTGGCTGGCTGGGTAATACGGGGTTATTGCCAGTTTTCTGCAAACTGGCACTAAGCCCGAGGTTCATAATGTCATGCCTGTGTAGACACGGCCATTATGAACCTCCGTTTGGTAATAAAGAAAAGAAAACCCTTTTTGAAAAATTTTATGTGAAATAAAAACACACAGACATCCCTGATTGCCATCTTTATTACTCCCTGAGTCCCCCGACGATAATCCATGACAGCTCCGGGCACGGACGTCAGAGCCCTGGTCAGCTGACTTAATTCGCGAGCGCAGGCGGGTCAGCTGACTGCACACCAACCAGCTGATGTGCCGGGCTCCGATGTGCACTCATGTGACCCGGGCACGGACGTCAGCCGGTACCAGCAGCCGGAAGAGAGCTTTGCAGCATCTCGAACACTGACGGCTGCTGGGACCGGCTGACGTCCGTGCCCGGGTCACATGAGTGCACATCGTCAGCTGTCGGTGTGCAGTCACCTGACCCGCCTGCGCACGCGAATTAAGTCAGCTGACCAGGGCTCTGACGTCAGACGTTCCCAGCTGTCGGAAGAGAGCTGTGCAGCATTTAATACACTGACGGCTGCTGTCACCGGCTGACGTCAGTGCCCGGGTCAGCCGGGTGCACATCGGAGCCCGGCTCGGAGCTGTCATGGATTATGACGTCGGGGGATTCAGGGAGTAATAAAGATGGGAATCAGGGATGTTTGTGTGTTTTTATTTCAGACAGAAATTATACCAGGTGTATACAGCCCATACAGAAATCATACAAGGTGTATACAGCTCATACAGAAGTCACACCAGTTGCGTACAGCGCATACAGGAATCATACCATGTATATACAGCGCATACAAGAATCATACCAGGTGTGTACAGCTCATACAGAAATCACACCAAGTATATACCGCCCATACAGAAATCACACCATGTATATAGAGCCCATACTGAAATCATACCAGGTGGATACAGCTCATACAGAAATCACACCAGGTGTATACAACCCATACAAAAATCATACCAGGTGTATACAGCTCATACAGAAATCATACCAGGTGTATACAGTCTATACAGAAATCATACCAGGTGTATACAGCCCATACACAAACCACACTAGGTGTATACAGCGCATACAGAAATCACACCAGGTATATACAGCTCATACAGAAATTATACCAGGTGTATACAGCCCATACAGAAATCAAACCAGGTGTATACAGCTCATACAAAAATCATACCAGGTGTGTACAGCTCATACAGAAATCACACCAGGTGTATACAACCCATACAGAAATCACACCAGGTGTATACATCCCATACAGAAATTATACCAGGTGTATACAGCCCATACAGAAATCACACCAGGTGTATACAACCCATACAGAAATAATACTAGGTGTATACAGCCCATACAGAAATCACAGTAGGTGTATACAGCCCATACAGAAATCCTACCAGGTGTATACAGCCCATACAGAAATCCTACCAGGTGTATACAGCCCATACAGAAATCACATTAGCTGTATGCAACTCATACAGAAATTACACTGGGTGTACATAGCCCATACAGAAATCATACCAGGTGTATACAGCCTATACAGAAATCATACTAGCTGTATAAAGCCCATACACAAATCACACCAGGCATATACAGCGCATACAGAAATCACACCAGGTGTATACAGCTCATACAGAAATTATACTAGGTGTTTACAGCCCATACAAAAATCATACCAGGTGTATACAGCTCTTACAGAAATCAAACCTGGTGTGTACAGTGCATACAGAAATCATACCATGTATATACAGCCAATACTGAAATCATGCCAGGTGTATAAAGCTCATACAGAAATTACACGAGGTGTATACAACTCATACAGAAATCACACCAGGTGTACATAGCCCAAACAGAAATCATACAAGGTGTATGCAGCTTATACAGAAATCATATTAGGTGTATACAGCCCATACAGAAATCATACCAGGTGTATACAGCCCTTACAAAAATCATACCAGGTGTATACAGCTCATACAGAAATCACACCAGGTGTATACAGCCCATACAGAAATCACACCAGCTGTACATAGCCCATACAGAAATCATATCAGGTGGATATAGCCCACACAGAAATCACACCAGGTGTATACAGCCCATACAGAAATCATACCAGGTGTATACAGCCCATACAGAAATCATACCAGGTGTATACAACTCATAAGGAAATCACACCAGGTGCATACAACCCATACAGAAATTACACCAGGCATATACAGCGCATACAGAAATTATACTAGGTGTTTACAGCCCATACAAAAATCATACCAGGTGTATACAGGCCATACAAAAATCATACCAGGTGTGTACAGCTCATACAGAAATCACACCAAGTGTATACAGCCCATACAGAAATCACACGTGGTGTGTACAGTGCATACAAAAATCATACCATGTATATACAGCCAAAACTGAAATCATGCCAGGTGTATACAACCCATACAGAAATTACACCAGGCATATACAGCCCATACAGAAATTACACGAGGTGTATACAGCTCATACCGAAATCACACCAGGTGTATACTGCTCATACAGAAATCACACCAGGTGTATACAGCCCATATAGAAATCATACCAGGTGTATACAGTCCATACAGAAATCACAACAGGTGTATACAACCCATACAGAAATGATATCAGGTGTATACAGCCTATACAGAAACCATACCAGGTGTATACGGCCCATAGAAAAATCATACCAGGTGTATACAGCTCAAACAGAAATCATACCAGGTGTATACAACCCCTACAGAAATCACACCAGGTGTACATAGCCCATACAGAAATCATACCAGGTGTATACAGCCTATACAGAAATCACACCACGTGTATGCAGCCCATACAGAAATCACACCAGGTGTATACAGCGCATACAGAAATCATACCAGGTGTATAAAGCACATACAGAAATTACACCAGGTGTGTACAGTTCATACCGAAATCACACCAGGTGTCTACAGCTCATACAGAAATCATACCAGGTGTATACAGCCCATAAAAAAATCAAACCAGGTGTATACAGCTCATACAGAAATCACAACAGGTGTGTACAGCGCATACAGAAATCATACTATGTATATACAGCCCATACAGAAATCGCACCTGGTGTGTACAGTGCATACAGAAATCATACCAGGTGTATACAGCTCATACAGAAATTACACGAGGTGTATACAGCTCATACCGAAATCACACCAGGTGTATACAGCTCATACAGAAATCACACCAGGTGTATATAGCCCATACAGAAATCATACCAGGTGTATACAGCCCATACAAAAATCATACTAGGTGTATACAGCCCATACACAAATCACACTAGGTGTATACAGCGCATACAGAAATCACACGAGGAGTATACAGCTCATACAGAAATCATACCAGGTGTATATAGCCCACACAGAAATCACACCAGGTGTATACAGCCCATACAGAAATCATATCAGGTGTATACAGCCCATTCAGAAATCATACCAGGTGTATACAGCCCATACAGAAATCATACCAGGTGTAAACAGATTATACAGAAATCATACCAGGTGTATATATCCCATGTAGAAATCATACCAGGTGTATACAGGCTATATAGAAATCACACCAGGTATACATAGCCCATACAGAAATCATACCAGGTGTATACAGCCCATACAGAAACCATACCAGTTCTATACAGCCCATACAGAAATTACACCAGGTGTATGCAGCTTATATAGAAATCATACCAGGTGTATACAGCCCATACAGAAATTATACCAGGTGTATATAGCCCATACAGAAATCACACCAGGTGTATACATCTCATAAGGAAATCAAACCAGGTGTGTACAACCCATAGAGAAATCACACCAGGTGTACATAGCCCATACAGAAATCATACCAGGTGTATACAGCCTATACAGAAATCATACTAGGTGTATACATTCCCATACACAAATCACACTAGGTGTATACAGCGCATACAGAAATCACACCAGGTGTATACAGCTCATACAGAAATTATACCAGGTGTATACAGCCCATACAGAAATCATACCAGGTGTATACAGCCGATGCAAAAATCATACCAGGTGTGTACAGCTCATACAGAAATCACACCAAGTATATACAGCCCATACAGAAATCCCACCAGGTGTGTACAGCGCATACCGAGATCATACCATGTTTATACAGCCCATACTGAAATCAAACTAGGTGTATATAGCTCATACAGAAATTACACCAGGTGTATACAGCTCATACCGAAATCACACCAGGTGTATACATCTCATACAGAAATCACACCAGGTGTACATAGCCTATACAGAAATCATACCATGTGTATACAGCCCATACAGAAATCACACCAGTTGTATACAGCCCATACAGAAATCACACCAGGTGTATACAGCCCACACAGAAATAACACCAGGTGTATACATCTCATAAGGAAAACAAACTAGGTGTATACAACCAATAGAGAAATCACACCAGGTGTACATAGCCCATACAGAAATCATACCAGGTGTATACAGCCTATACAGAAATCATACTAGGTGTATACAGCCCATACACAAATCACACTAGGTGTATACAGCGCATACAGAAATCACACGAGGAGTATACAGCTCATACAGAAATTATACCAGGTGTATACAGCCCATACAGAAATCATACCAGGTGTATACAGCCCATACAAAAATCATACCAGGTGTGTACAGCCCATACAGAAATCATACCAGATGTATACAGCCCATACAGAAATCATACCAGGTGTATACAGCCCATACATAAATCACACAAGGTGTATACAGCCTATACATAAATCACACCAGGTGTATACAGCCCATACAGAAATCACACCAGGTGTATACAACCCATACAGAAATCATACCAGATGTATACAGCACATACAGAAATCACACCAGGTGTATGCAGCTTATACTGATATCATACCAGGTGTATACAGCCCATACAGAAATCATACCAGTTGTATACAGCCCACACAGAAATCATACCAGGTGTATACAGCCCATACAGGAATCATACCAGGTGTATGCAGCTCATACAGAAATCACACCAGGTGTATACAGCACATAGAAATATCATATTAGGTGTATACAGCCTATACAGAAATCATTCCAGGTGTATACATCCCATACAGAAATCATACCAGGTGTATGCAGCCCATACAGAAATCACACCAGGTGTATACAGCCCATACAAAAATCATGCCAGGTGTATACAGCCTATTCAGAAGTCATACCAGGTGTATACAGCCTATACAGAAATTATACCAGCTGTATACAGCCCATACAGAAATCACACCAGGTGAATAAAGCCCATACAAATATCATATCAGGTGTATACAGCCTTTACAGAAATCATACCAGGTGTATACAGCCCATACAGAAATCTTTACAGGTGTATATAGCCCATACAGAAATCACACCAGGTGTATACAGCCCATAAAGAAATCACACCAGGTGTATACAACTCATAAGGAAATCACACCAGGTGTATACAGCCCATATGTAAATCATACCAGGTGTATACAGCCCATACAGAACTCATACCAGGTGTATACAGCTTATACAGAAATCATACCAGAGAGAGAGGGGAGCCAGCACGATCTGAAAATGGCATGCATCATATAAAAAGTGCAAATTCACAGATTTATTCCAACTGTACTGTAATATAAATGAGATTTTTAGCAAATAATTGATCAATTATTTGAGCCACCCCTGCCAACGTCACGGCAAATCTCAATAGGGGGGTCCTACTCTAAATTCTGTATTTCATGTGCCATGCGGCCTCCTAGATAAAGTTAAAAGCAGAACCATAATGGAGCACACATACCTGTAACCTGTATATATAACCGCTTCTATGTTGCAAAAGAGGCAATTGTGGATAGAGGCCAGCCCAGGCTGTATACAGCTCATACAGAAATTATACCAGGTGTATACAGTCCATACAGAAATCATACCAGGTGCATACAGCCCATACAAAAATCATACCAGGTGTGTACAGCTCATACAGAAATCACACGAAGTGTATACAGCCCATACAGAAATCCCACCAGGTGTGTACAGCCTATACAGAAATCATACCAGGTGTATACAGCCCATACAGAAATCATACCAGGTGTATACAGCCTATACAGAAATCATACCAGGTGTAAACAGATTATACAGAAATCATACCAGGTGTATACAGCCCATACAGAAATCACACCAGGTGTACATAGCCCATACAGAAATCATACCAGGTGTATACAGCCCATACAGAAACCATACCAGGTGTATGCAGCTCATACATAAATCACACTAGGTGTATACAGCCTATACATAAATCACACCAGGTGTATACAGCTCATACAGAAATCACACTAGGTGTATACAACCCATACAGAAATCATACCAGGTGTATACAGCCCATACAGAAAACACACCAGGTGTATGCAGCTTATACAGAAATCATACCAGGTGTATAAAGCCCATACAGAAATCATACCAGTTGTATACAGCCCATACAGAAATCATACCAGGTGTATACAGCCCATACAGAAATCATACCAGGTGTATGCAGCTCCTACAGAAATCACAGCAGGTGTATACAGCCCATACAAATATCATACCAGGTGTATACAGCCTATACAGAAATCATTCCAGGTGTATACAGCCCATACATAAATCACACCAGGTGTATGCAGCCCATACAAAAATCATACCAGGTGTACATAGACCATACAGAAATCATACCAGGTGTATACAGCCTATACAGAAGTCATACTAGGAGTATACAGCCCATACACAAATCACAGTAGGTGTATACAGCGCATACAGAAATCTCACCAGGTGTATACAGCTCATACAGAAATTATACCAGGTGTATACAGCCCATACAGAAATCATACAAGGTGTATACAGGCCATACAAAAATCATACAAGGTGTATACAGCTCATACAGAAATCACATTAAGTGTATACAGCCCATACAGAAATCCCACCAGGTGTGTACAGCGCATACAGAAATCATACCATGTATATACAGCCCATATTGAAATCATACCAGGTGTATACAGCTCATACAGAAATTACACCAGGTGTATACAGCTCATACCGAAATCACACCAGGTGTAGACAGCTCATACAGAAATCATACCAGGTGTATACAGCTCATACAGAAATTATACCAGGTGTATACAGCCCATACAGAAATCATACCAGGTGTATACAGCCATACAAAAATTACACCAGGTGTGTACAGCACATACAGAAATCATTCCATGTATATACAGCCCATGTTGAAATCATACCAGGTGTATACAGCTCATACAGAAATTACACCAGGTGTATACAGACCATACAAAAATCACACCAGGTGTAGACAGCTCATACAGAAATCATACCAGGTGTATACAGCTCATACAGAAATTATACCAGGTGTATACAGCCCATACAGAAATCATACCAGGTGTATACAGCCATACAAAAATTACACCAGGTGTGTACAGCACATACAGAAATCATTCCATGTATATACAGCCCATGTTGAAATCATACCAGATGTATACAGCTCATACAGAAATTACACCAGGTTTATACAGCTCATACCGAAATCACTCCAGGTGTAGACAGCTCATACAGAAATCATACCAGGTGTATACAGCTCAGACAGAAATCATACTAGGTGTATATAGCCTGTATATAGCCCACATAGAAATCACTCCAGGTGTATACAGCCCATACAGAAATCACACCAGGTGTAGACAGCTCATACAGAAATAACACCAAGTGTATACAGCCCATACAGAAATCCCACCAGGTGTGTACAGCGCATACCGAGATCATACCATGTATATACAGCCCATACTGAATTCATACCAGGTGTATATAGCTCATACAGAAATTACACCAGGTGTATACAGCTCATACCGAAATCACACCAGGTGTATACATCTCATACAGAAATCACACCAGGTGTACATAGCCTATACAGAAATCATACCATGTGTATACAGCCCATACAGAAGTCACACCAAGTGTATACAGCCCATACAGAAATCCCACCAGTTGTATACAGCCCATACAGAAATAATACCAGGTGTATACAGCCCATACAGAAATCATACCAGGTGTATACAGCCCATTCAGAAATCATACCAGGTGTATACAGCCCATACAGAAATCATACCAGGTGTAAACAGATTATACAGAAATCATACCAGGTGTATATATCCCATGCAGAAATCATACCAGGTGTATACAGCCTATACAGAAATCACACCAGGTATACATAGCCCATACAGAAATCATACCAGGTGTATACAGCCCATACAGAAACCATACCAGGTCTATACAGCCCATACAAAAATCACACAAGGTGTATACAGCCTATAGAGAAATCACACCAGGTGTATACAACCCATACAGAAATCATACCAGATGTATACAGCCCATACAGAAACACACCAGGTGTATGCAGCTTATATAGAAATCATACCAGATGTATACAGTCCATACAGAAATCATACCAGTTGTATACAGCCCATACAGAAATCATGCCAGGTGTATACAGCCCATAGAGGAATCATACCAGGTGTATGCAGCTCATACAGAAATCACACCAGGTGTATACAGCCCATACAAATATCATACCATGTGTATACAGCCTATACAGAAATCATTCCAGGTGTATACAGCCCATACAGAAATCATACCAGGTGTATGCAGCCCATACAGAAATCCTACCAGGTGTATACAGCCAATACAAAAATCATGCCAGGTGTATACAGCCTATTCAGAAGTCATACCAGGTGTATACAGCCTATACAGAAATTATACCAGGTGTATACAGCCCATACAGAAATCACACCAGGTGTATACATCTCATAAGGAAAACAAACTAGGTGTATACAACCCATAGAGAAATCACACTAGGTGTACATAGCCCATACAGATATCATACCAGGTGTATACAGCCTATACAGAAATCATACCAGGTGTATACAGCCCATATAAAAATCATACCAGGTGTGTACAGCCCATACAGAAATCATATCAGATGTATACAGCCCATACATAAATCACACAAGGTGTATACAGCCTATACATAAATCACACCAGGTGTATACAGCCCATACAGAAATCACACCAGGTGTATACAACCCATACAGAAATCATACCAGATGTATACAGCCCATACAGAAATCACACCAGGTGCATGCAGCTTATACTGATATCATACCAGGTGTATACAGCCCATACAGAAATCATACCAGTTGTATACAGCCCATAAAGAAATCATACCAGGTGTATACAGCCCATACAGGAATCATACCAGGTGTATGCAGCTCATACAGAAATCACACCAGGTGTATACAGCACATACAAATATCATATTAGGTGTATACAGCCCATACAAAAATCATGCCAGGTGTATACAGCCTATTCAGAAGTCATACCAGGTGTATACAGCCTATACAGAAATTATACCAGCTGTATACATCCCATTCAGAAATCACACCAGGTGTATAAAGCCCATACAAATATCATATCAGGTGTATAAAGCCTTTACAGAAATCATACCAGGTGTATACAGCCCATACAGAAATCTTACCAGGTGTATATAGCCCATACAGAAATCACACCAGGTGTATACAGCCCATAAAGAAATCACACCAGGTGTATACAACCCATACAGAAATCACACCAGGTGTATACAGCCCATATGTAAATCATACCAGGTGTATACAGCCCATACAGAACTCATACCAGGTGTATACAGCTTATACAGAAATCATACCAGAGAGAGAGGGGAGCCAGCACGATCTGAAAATGGCATGCATCATATAAAAAGTGCAAATTCACAGATTTATTCCAACTGTACTGTAATATAAATGAGATTTTTAGCAAATTATTGATCAATTCTTTGAGCCACCCCTGCCAACGTCACGGCAAATCTCAATAGGGGGGTCCTACTCTATATTCTGTATTTCATGTGCCATGCGGCCTCCTAGATAAAGTTAAAAGCAGAACCAAAATTGAGCACACATACCTGTAACCTGTATATATAACCGCTTCTATGTTGCAAAAGAGGCAATTGTGGATAGAGGCCAGCCCAGGCTGTATACAGCTCATACAGAAATTATACCAGGTGTATACAGTCCATACAGAAATCATACCAGGTGTATACAGCCCATACAAAAATCATACCAGGTGTGTACAGCTCATACAGAAATCACACGAAGTGTATACAGCCCATACAGAAATCCCACCAGGTGTGTACAGCGCATACAGAAATCATACCATGTATATACAGCCCATACTAAAATCATACCAGGTGTATACAGCTAATACAGAAATTACACCAGGTGTATACAGCTCATACCGAAATCACACCAGGTGTATACAGCTCATACAGAAATCACATCAGGTGTACATAGCCCATACAGAAATAACACCAGTTGTATACAGCCCATATAGAAATCATACCAGGTGTATACAGCCCATACAGAAATCATACCAGGTGTATACAGCTTACACAGAAATCATACCAGGTGTATACAGCTCGTACAGATATCATACTGGGTGTATATAGCCCACACAGAAATCACACTAGGTGTATACAGCTCATGCAGAAATAATACCAGGTGTATATAGCCCACACAGAAATCACACCAGGTGTATACAGCCCATACAGAAATCATACCAGGTGTATACAGCCCATACAGAAATCATACCAGGTGTATACAGCCTATACAGAAATCATACCAGGTGTAAACAGATTATACAGAAATCATACCAGGTGTATACAGCCCATACAGAAATCACACCAGGTGTACATAGCCCATACAGAAATCATACCAGGTGTATACAGCCCATACAGAAATCATACCAGGTGTATACAGCTCATACATAAATCACACTAGGTGTATACAGCCTATACATAAATCACACCAGGTGTATACAGCTCATACAGAAATCACACTAGGTGTATACAACCCATACAGAAATCATACCAGGTGTATACAGCCCATACAGAAAACACACTAGGTGTATGCAGCTTATACAGAAATCATACCAGGTGTATACAGCCCATACAGAAATCATACCAGTTGTATACAGCCCATACAGAAATCATACCAGGTGTATGCAGCTCCTACAGAAATCACACCAGGTGTATACAGCCCATACAAATATCATACCAGGTGTATACAGCCTATACAGAAATCATTCCAGGTGTATACAGCCCATACATAAATCACACCACGTGTATGCAGCCCATACAGAAATCACACCAGGTGTACATAGCCCATACAGAAATCATACCAGGTGTATACAGCCTATACAGAAGTCATACTAGGTGTATACAGCCCATACACAAATCACAGTAGGTGTATACAGCGCATACAGAAATCTCACCAGGTGTATACAGCTCATACAAAAATTATACCAGGTGTATACAGCCCATACAGAAATCATACAAGGTGTATACAGGCCATACAAAAATCATACAAGGTGTATACAGCTCATACAGAAATCACATTAAGTGTATACAGCCCATACAGAAATCCCACCAGGTGTGTACAGCGCATACAGAAATCATACCATGTATATACAGCCCATATTGAAATCATACCAGGTGTATACAGCTCATACAGAAATTACACCAGGTGTATACAGCTCATACCGAAATCACACCAGGTGTAGACAGCTTATACAGAAATCATACCAGGTGTATACAGCTCATACAGAAATCATACTAGGTGTATATAGCCTGTATATAGCCCACGTAGAAATCACACCAGGTGTATACAGTCCATACAAAAATCACACCAGGTGTAGACAGCTCATACAGAAATCATACCAGGTGTATACAGCTCATACAGAAATTATACCAGGTGTATACAGCCCATACAGAAATCATACAAGGTATATACAGCCATACAAAAATTACACCAGGTGTGTACAGCACATACAGAAATCATTCCATGTATATACAGCCCATATTGAAATCATACCAGGTGTATACAGCTCATACAGAAATTACACCAGGTGTATACAGCTCATACCGAAATCACACCAGGTTTAGACAGCTCATACAGAAATCATACCAGGTGTATACAGCTCATACAGAAATCATACTAGGTGTATATAGCCTGTATATAGCCCACATAGAAATCACTCCAGGTGTATACAGCCCATACAGAAATCACACCAGGTGTAGACAGCTCATACAGAAATCACACCAGGTGTGTACAGCGCATACCGAGATCATACCATGTATATACAGCCCATACTGAAATCATACCAGGTGTATATAGCTCATACAGAAATTACACCAGGTGTATACAGCTCATACCGAAATCACACCAGGTGTATACATCTCATACAGAAATCACACCAGGTGTACATAGCCTATACAGAAATCATACCATGTGTATACAGCCCATACAGAAGTCACACCAAGTGTATACAGCCCATACAGAAATCCCACCAGTTGTATACAGCCCATACAGAAATCATACCAGGTGTATACAGCCCATACAGAAATCATACCAGGTGTAAACAGATTATACAGAAATCATACCAGGTGTATATATCCCATGCAGAAATCATACCAGGTGTATACAGCCTATACAGAAATCACACCAGGTATACATAGCCCATACAGAAATCATACCAGGTGTATACAGCCCATACAGAAACCATACCAGGTCTATACAGCCCATACAAAAATCACACAAGGTGTATACAGCCTATACAGAAATCACACCAGGTGTATACAACCCATACAGAAATCATACCAGATCTATACAGCCCATACAGAAATCACACCAGGTGTATGCAGCTTATATAGAAATCATACCAGGTGTATACAGCCCATACAGAAATCATACCAGTTGTATACAGCCCATTCAGAAATCATGCCAGGTGTATACAGCCCATAGAGGAATCATACCAGGTGTATGCAGCTCATACAGAAATCACACCAGGTGTATACAGCCCATACAAATATCATACCATGTGTATACAGCCTATACAGAAATCATTCCAGGTGTATACAGCCCATACAGAAATCATACCAGGTGTATGCAGCCCATACAGAAATAACACCAGGTGTATACATCTCATAAGGAAAACAAACTAGGTGTATACAACCCATAGAGAAATCACACCAGGTGTACATAGCCCATACAGAAATCACACCAGGTGTATACAGCCTATACAGAAATCATACTAGGTGTATACAGCCCATACACAAATCACACTAGGTGTATACAGCGCATACAGAAATCACACGAGGAGTATACAGCTCATACAGAAATTATACCAGGTGTATACAGCCCATACAGAAATCATACCAGGTGTATACAGCCCATACAAAAATCATACCAGGCGTGTACAGCCCATACAGAAATCATATCAGATGTATACAGCCCATACAGAAATCATACCAGGTGCATACAGCCCATACATAAATCACACAAGGTGTATACAGCCTATACATAAATCACACCAGGTGTATACAGCCCATACAGAAATCACACCAGGTGTATACAACCCATACAGAAATCATACCAGATGTATACAGCCCATACAGAAATCACACCAGGTGTATGCAGCTTATACTGATATCATACCAGGTGTATACAGCCCATACAGAAATTATACCAGTTGTATACAGCTTATACAGAAATCATTCCAGGTGTATACATCCCATACAGAAATCATACCAGGTGTATGCAGCCCATACAGAAATCACACCAGGTGTATACAGCCCATACAAAAATCATGCCAGGTGTATACAGCCTATTCAGAAGTCATACCAGGTGTATACAGCCTATACAGAAATTATACCAGGTGTATACAGCCCATACAGAATTCACACCAGGTGTATAAAGCCCATACAAATATCATATCAGGTGTATACAGCCTTTACAGAAATCATACCAGGTGTATACAGCCCATACAGAAATCTTACCAGGTGTATATAGCCCATACAGAAATCACACCAGGTGTATACAGCCCATAAAGAAATCACACCAGGTGTATACAACTCATAAGGAAATCACACCAGGTATATACAACCCATACAGAAATCACACCAGGTGTATACAGCTTACACAGAAATCATACCAGGTGTATACAGCTCGTACAGATATCATACTAGGTGTATATAGCCCACACAGAAATCACACTAGGTGTATACAGCTCATCCAGAAATCATACCAGGTGTATATAGCCCACACAAAAATCACACCAGGTGTATACAGCCCATACAGAAATCATACCAGGTGTATACAGCCCATACAGAAATCATACCAGGTGTATACAGCCTATACAGAAATCATACCAGGTGTAAACAGATTATACAGAAATCATACCAGGTGTATACAACCCATACAGAAATCTTACCAGGTGTATATAGCCCATACAGAAATCACACCAGGTGTATACAGCCTATAAAGAAATCACACCAGGTGTATACAGCCTATAAAGAAATCACACCAGGTGTATACAACTCATAAGGAAATCACACCAGGTATATACAACCCATACAGAAATCACACCAGGTGTATACAGCCCATATGTAAATCATACCAGGTGTATACAGCCCATACAGAACTCATACCAGGTGTATACAGCTTATACAGAAATCATACCAGAGAGAGAGGGGAGCCAGCACGATCTGAAAATGGCATGCATCATATAAAAAGTGCAAATTCACAGATTTATTCCAACTGTACTGTAATATAAATGAGATTTTTAGCAAATAATTGATCAATTCTTTGAGCCACCCCTGCCAACGTCACGGCAAATCTCAATAGGGGGGTCCTACTCTATATTCTGTATTTCATGTGCCATGTGGCCTCCTAGATAAAGTTAAAAGCAGAACCATAATGGAGCACACATACCTGTAACCTGTATATATAACCGCTTCTATGTTGCAAAAGAGGCAATTGTGGATAGAGGCCAGCCCAGGCTGTATACAGCTCATACAGAAATTATACCAGGTGTATACAGTCCATACAGAAATCATACCAGGTGTATACAGCCCATACAAAAATCATACCAGGTGTGTACAGCTCATACAGAAATCATACCATGTATATATACAGCCCATACTGAAATCATACCAGGTGTATACAGCTCATACAGAAATTACACCAGGTGTATACAGCTCATACCGAAATCACACCAGGTGTATACAGCTCATACAGAAATCACATCAGGTGTACATAGCCATACAGAAATAACACCAGTTGTATACAGCCCATATAGAAATCATACCAGGTGTATACAGCCCATACAGAAATCATACCAGGTGTATACAGCCTATACAGAAATCATACCAGGTGTAAACAGATTATACAGAAATCATACCAGGTGTATACAGCCCATACAGAAATCACACCAGGTGTACATAGCCCATACAGAAATCATACCAGGTGTATACAGCTCATACATAAATCACACTAGGTGTATACAGCCTATACATAAATCACACCAGGTGTATACAGCTCATACAGAAATCACACTAGGTGTATACAACCCATACAGAAATCATACCAGGTGTATACAGCCCATACAGAAAACACACCAGGTGTATGCAGCTTATACAGAAATCATACCAGGTGTATACAGCCCATACAGAAATCATACCAGGTGTATGCAGCTCCTACAGAAATCACACCAGGTGTATATAGCCCATACAAATATCATACCAGGTGTATACAGCCTATACAGAAATCATTCCAGGTGTATACAGCCCATACATAAATCACACAAGGTGTATGCAGCCCATACAGAAATCACACCAGGTGTACATAGCCCATACAGAAATCATACCAGGTGTATACAGCCTATACAGAAGTCATACTAGGTGTATACAGCCCATACACAAATCACAGTAGGTGTATACAGCGCATACAGACATCTCACCAGGTGTATACAGCTCATACAGAAATTATACCAGGTGTATACAGCCCATACAGAAATCATACAAGGTGTATACAGGCCATACAAAAATCATACAAGGTGTATACAGCTCATACAGAAATCATACTAGGTGTATATAGCCTGTATATAGCCCACATAGAAATCACACCAGGTGTATACAGTCCATACAAAAATCACACCAGGTGTAGACAGCTCATACAGAAATCATACCAGGTGTATACAGCTCATACAGAAATTATACTAGGTGTATACAGCCCATACAGAAATCATACAAGGTATATACAGCCATACAAAAATTACACCAGGTGTGTACAGCACATACAGAAATCATTCCATGTATATACAGCCCATATTGAAATCATACCAGGTGTATACAGCTCATACAGAAATTACACCAGCTGTATACAGCTCATACCGAAATCACACCAGGTGTAGACAGCTTATACAGAAATCATACCAGGTGTACACAGCTCATACAGAAATCATACGAGGTGTATATAGCCTGTATATAGCCCACATAGAAATCACTCCAGGTGTATACAGCCCATACAGAAATCACACCAGGTGTAGACAGCTCATACAGAAATCATACCAGGTGTATACAGCTCATACAGAAATTATACCAGGTGTATACAGCCCATACAGGCTACTAATTTTCTCTTAAAGAACAACTATTTCTCCTTTTTGGGTGATTTTTATATTCAGCGCCAAGGCTGTTCAATGGGTGCAAAATTTTCACCCTCCCTAGCCTGCATCTATATACATTGGTGGGAAGAACAGTATATTTTTACCTTGTCCAATCCGTTTTTGACAGATACCGCCATATATTTGAGATATCTGGATGATATCTTGATTATATGGCGGGGTACCCATAATGGTGTCACTGAATTTCTTGGTTACATCAGTAATAACGCACATAACATTTCATTCACCTATCAGTATCATCCGGAGGTAATTAATTTTTTGGACATGTCATTCTATGGCAATAAAATAGATGGAGTTATAGAGAGTAAATTATATCGGAAACCTTTTTCGGGTAACTCCCTTCTGCATGCAAAAAGCTGCCATCCTCGACATGTTATTCAAAATATTCCCATGGGAGAATACATTAGAGCTACTAGATGCTGTACAACTAATGCGGACCTAGCCGGGGAATTCATTACAATTGATAATAGATTCAAAGCCAGGGGTTACTCCCAGGCTCATTTGGATCGCTCTAAGTTTAAAGTTAGCCTCAAGGATAGAGCTCAGTATCTGGAGATGAAAAACATACCTTCTAACTCCCATGACAAATTTTCAATGGTTTTCTCTACTAACTATAGCAGAGATTACCACCAAGTGGTTCGCATCATCAAGAAATTTTTACCTATTCTGTCATCTGATGATGTTTTGCAAAAAGTGCTGGATCAGGGAATAAAATTTGTACCTAAAAGAAATGTTACCCTGGGCAATCAATTGGCTCCCAGTGATCATAGAAAATTCCATAAGGTTACTAATTGCAATGATCACCGTTCTTGGCTCCCCACATGCGGTTCCTATAGGTGCGGGTGCAAATTATGCGGTTTATGTAAATTTATGGTCGGTACAAAAACGGTTTCCTCTTATGTTAATGGTAAATCTTTTTTGATTAAGGACATGATCAATTGTGGTACTGACCATGTAATCTATTGCATATCTTGCACTAAATGTTGTATTCAATATATTGGCAGTACTACACGCCCCTTGAGAAAGAGAATCTCGGAACACGTGTACGATGCAAGCCACGTAACAACAAGAAATCTGTCAGGAGCCTCCCAACATTTTATGCTAAAACATGCGGGTAATACAGATACTATGCAAGTAGTCGCCTTGGAAAAGGTTAGATTGCCTAAAAGAGGAGGTAACTTGAAAGATTTATTGTTACGGAGGGAGACCAAATTGATCTTTCTAATGGGCACTAGATCACCTTTCGGCATGAACCTTAAAAGTGATTTGTTTTTGACATATTAAATATATAAAATTGATCTTTATGGCCTAATCTGGCCTTTATTATTTACTTTATATTGTCTTTATATCAACTTTGTATTTCTATTCTTCTCCCCCGTTTTTTTTTTTCTTTTCTCCTTTTTCCTCTCTCCTCTAACCTTCTGTCTGCTCCTCCCTTCTCTCCGCCCACTGTTGTCCATGTCCGGTTCTCAGCTTATTTTAATCAGTCCATTTCACTCATTAGCTAGAGACAGACTAAGAACTATACAGTTCGAAACACGTCCTCTCCGTTTCCTTGCTCTGGACCCTATTTGGACTTTTTAATATGCTTCAATAAATATTATTATTTTTTAATATAATTCCTTGATTCGGTGCTGGATTTTTGAAAAAGTCTCCGTACAAGATTGCCAGCTGGTTTATCCTTGCACGTGTCTGGGAAGCATTGGTCTCCTTCATACTACAGGTGAGCGGATACATACACTTTCTCTGGACTTTTATAAATCACACCAGGTGTATGCAGCCCATACAGAAATCACACCAGGTGTACATAGCCCATACAGAAATCATACCAGGTGTATACAGCCTATACAGAAGTCATACTAGGTGTATACAGCCCATACACAAATCACAGTAGGTGTATACAGCGCATACAGAAATCTCACCAGGTGTAAACAGCTCATACAGAAATTATACCAGGTGTATACAGCCCATACAGAAATCATACAAGGTGTATACAGGCCATACAAAAATCATACAAGGTGTATACAGCTCATACAGAAATCACATTAAGTGTATACAGCCCATACAGAAATCCCACCAGGTGTGTACAGCGCATACAGAAATCATACCATGTATATACAGCCCATATTGAAATCATACCAGGTGTATACAGCTCATACAGAAATTACACCAGGTGTATACAGCTCATACCGAAATCACACCAGGTGTAGACAGCTCATACAGAAATCATACCAGGTGTATACAGCTCATACAGAAATCATACTAGGTGTATATAGCCTGTATATAGCCCACATAGAAATCACACCAGGTGTATACAGTCCATACAAAAATCACACCAGGTGTAGACAGCTCATACAGAAATCATACCAGGTGTATACAGCTCATACAGAAATTATACCAGGTGTATACAGCCCATACAGAAATCATACAAGGTATATACAGCCATACAAAAATTACACCAGGTGTGTACAGCACATACAGAAATCATTCCATGTATATACAGCCCATATTGAAATCATACCAGGTGTATACAGCTCATACAGAAATTACACCAGGTGTATACAGCTCATACCGAAATCACACCAGGTGTAGACAGCTTATACAGAAATCATACCAGGTGTATATAGCCTGTATATAGCCCACATAGAAATCACTCCAGGTGTATACAGCCCATACAGAAATCACACCAGGTGTAGACAGCTCATACAGAAATCATACCAGGTGTATACAGCTCATACAGAAATTATACCAGGTGTATACAGCCATACAAAAATTACACCAGGTGTGTACAGCACATACAGAAATCATTCCATGTATATACAGCCCATACTGAAATCATACCAGGTGTATACAGCTCATACAGAAGTTACACCAGGTGTATACAGCTCATACCGAAATCACACCAGGTGTATACAGCTCATACAGAATTCACACCAGGTGTATACAGCCTATACAGAAATCATACCAGGTGTATACAGCTCATACCGAAATCACACCAGGTGTATACAGCCTATACAGAAATCACACCAGGTGTATACAGCCCATACAGAAATTATACTAGGTGTATACAGCCCATACAGAAATCATACCAGGTGTATACAGCCCATACAGAAATCATACAAAGTGTTTACTGCCCATACAGAAATCACACAAGGTGTATACAGCTCAACTTAACATATGATAAAAGATTCACTTTTGTTTATGGCATAGCCTACGCCAAAAGGGCACAATACCCCCTCATTGCAAAAAAATAAATAAATTTTAAGATTTTTCATTATTAGGTTACACTGTACCTACCTGGCATGATTTTTCTATGGACTATGTTACCTTACAAAATGTTTGTACAGTTTAATTGGCATTTGGGGGGTGACAGACGCCTTTAAACATTTTTCTTGGCCGCACATTGTCCTGTGAACACATGCTGCCAAGAACAATGCGCATGTTAAAGATCGTACTGTGCACATGAAAGTGGCACAGGCTCAGCAGCTATTAAACCACTGATGATTTGCTGGATTAAGATCAGCGATCGCTTAAACCTGCATTAGCCAATGTGTTTAGCCATCACATGCATTTATGCAGCCTCACACCTCGGTACCTCACAGGTCTTGGTGCCATGATGACTTCACATCCACAGCTCGTCTCTGCAGACCTCCATCTTCTCTGCTCTTCTGCAGCAGATCACGACACACTGACCTTAAAAATAACATGTGATTATAAAAACAATTACCCATGCTGTTACCCTAAATAAGCCCCCAAAATAAATAACTGTCCCTAACTTTAATCCCTGCACAAAAAAATTACCCCCACACTGTCTAGATTATGGTACATGGCTTCTACACTGCCCCCTTTATATACAACACCGTTTCCCCTCATGAATTACACCCACTACACCCTCCTCACTTATGAACTTCATATCTCTAAACTGTCTGCACCACATGCTGCCCCCTATTCGAACTGTGTCCCTCACATTAGACTTTAGGCCCCTTTTCCATAATAAGCCCACCTCACACTGCCCCCTTTTCCACAATGATTCCACCCTACAGGCTGCCCTATGCCCCATACAGATCACACCCCATGCTGTGAGCCCACACAGAGCCAACTCCATGCACCCTCTTTATCATACAGAATGCTCCTTATGCTGCTGCCCCATAGAGTTAACACCCCATTCTGTGTGCCCACACAGACCCCACCCTCTTTCACCATACAGAGCGCTCCCTATGCTGCTGCCCCACACAGATCACACCCCATGCACCCCCTTTTCCCATACAGAGCGCTCCCTATGCTGCTGCCCCCTGGCTCACACAGATTACACTCCATGCACCCCCTTTTCTCATACAGAGCACTTCCTATGCTGCTGCCCCCTGTCCCAGAGATCCCACTCCATGCACCCCCTATTCCCATACAGAGCGCTCCCTATGCTGCTGCCCCCTGCTTCACACAGATCCCACTTCATGCACCCCCCCTTTTCCTATACAGAGTGCTCATTATGCTGTTGCCTCTGCCCCATAGAGATCCCCCTCCATGCACCCCCTTTTCCCCTACAAAGCTCTCCCTATGCTGCTGTCCCCTGGCCCACACAGATCACACCCCATGCACCCCCTTTCCCAATACAGAATGCTCTCTATGCTGTTGCGCCTGTCTCACACAGATCCCCCTCCATGCACCCCCCTTTTCTTATACAGCGTGCTCCCTATTCTGTTGCCCCTGCCCCAGAGAGATCCCCTCCATGCACCCCCTTTTCCTATACAGAGCGCTCCCTATGGTGCTGCCCCTGTCCCATAGAGATCCCATTCCATGCACCCCCCTTTTCCTATACAGAGCACTCCCTATTCTGTTGCCGCTGCCCCATAGAGATCCCACTCCATGCACCCCCTTGTCCTATAAAGAGCGCTCCCTATGGTGCTGCCTCTGTCCCATAGAGATCCCATTCCATGCACCCCCTTTTCCCGTATAGAGCGCTCCGTATGCTGCTGATCCTGCCCCATAGAGATCCCCCTCCATTCACCCTCTTTTCCTATATAGAGTGTTCCCTATGGCTGCCCCTATCCCATACAGATTACACCCCACCGGCTACCGTTACTATCTTCGGCTCTACGGCACTTACCTCCCAGCTCCGGGGATTTCTCCTCTCTTCCTCAACGTGGCACTCAGTCTACAGCAGAGACGTCGGCAGCAGTGAGGTGACTCATCGCGCTGCCTGTGACGTCATCAGTAAGCGCTCCAGGCCAGGGAGCTGATTGCAGCTCCTGACCCCGGAAGTGCCAGCGCGCAAAGAGAAGGTACGTAGGATGCTATGTATTAGAGTCTAATACAAATTAATTACGGGACCACCAGAAAAACAATCCCAATACCACGCCCCTCCCCCCGCAAAGAATCTGGTTTTAGTAATGAGTCTCTGGAGGGGAGGGAAATTTAAAAAAAAAATAATAATTTTTTTTACTCTCGCCCCTGGCGCCGGACCTCCGGTGCCTAATGGTAAATACGGCCCTGGCATGGGGGTTCATCCTCTGCAGGCCCCACTGCAAGAAGAGGGAGATTCTCCCTATTCTATTTGATTATTTGCACTTTTGTATTTCTTGTGGTTTTTGGTATTTTGTTTCTCCCATTATTTAAAAGAGTACCTGATATAGTGGGGGAGAGTCCATGTGGTCTCAGTATTTTTTATTATTAGGAGATTGGTATTTTTTGCAGGGTTTTTTCCTGGCCGCAATCAGTTATCTGTCCTGTCCTGTTCTATCTAGGAAGTCGGGCCTCGCCTTTGACAATCTATATTTCCTATCTGTGTATTGTGTTTTCTTACATCACCGTTGGCTTTATATGTTAGGGGCTTGATATTCCTTTGGGGAATACTCTGAGACAAGATAGGTTTCCTCATTTCTATCTGTGAGATGTAGTAAGTTTCTCCAGCTGTGACGAGGCATCTAGGTGTGCTTAGGAATGCTCCACAGCTACTTCTAGTGTGGACTGACAGATAGGGGATTGTGGTCAGCTCAGGTTTCAACTACTCTTGTTTTCTGCTGATGGGATTTTTGTGATCGTCCACGGTGACCAGATCATAACAGTCCCCTACAGTAATGCACCCATCCATGTCCCCTGTAGTAATTCGCCCATGCTTGTCCCCTGTAGTAATTCCCCATGCTTGTCCCCTGTAGTAATTCGCCCATGCTTGTCCCCTGTAGTAATGTGCCAATCCTTGTCCCCTGTAGCATTATGCTCATCCTGGTACCCTGTAGCAATGTGCTCATCCTTGTCCCTTGTAGCAATGTGCTCAACCTTGTCTCCTGTAGTAATGTGCCCATCTTGTTACCCTTGTAGTAATGTACCCATCTTGTCCACTTTCAGTAATGTTCCAATCTTGTGACCCTTGTAGTAATGTGTCCATTCTTGTCCTCTCCAGTAATGTGCCCATGTTGTCCCCTATAGTAATGTGCCCATTCTTGTCCCCTGTAATAATGTGCCCATCCTTGTCACCTGTAGTAATGTGCTCATCCATGTCCCCTGTAGCAATGTGCTCATCCTTGTCTACTGTAGAAATGTGCCCATCTTGTAGTAAAGTGTCCATTCTTGTTCTTTGTAGTATTGTGCCTATCCATGTCTGCTGTAGTAATGCACCCATCCATGTCCGCTGTGGTAATGCGCCCATCCATGTCCCCTGTAGTAATGCGCCCATCTTGTCCTATCCTGTAGTATTGTGCCCATCTTGTCAACCTTGTAGTAATGTGCCTATCTTTTCACTGTAGCAATGTGCTCATCCTTGTCCACTGTAGCAATGTACCCATCTTCTCATCACTGTAGTAATGTGCCCATCTTTTCCACTGTAGCAATATGCTCATCCTTGTCCTCTGTAGTAATGTGCCCATCTTTTCACCCTTGTAGCAATGTGCCCATTTTGTCAACCTTGTAGTAATATTCCGATCTTGTACCCTATAGTAATGTGCCCATCTTGTCACTCATGTAGTAATGTGTCTATTCGTGTCCTTCGTAGTAATGTGCCCACCTTGTCACCTCTAGTAATGTGCCCATTCTTGTCCCCTGTGGTAATATGCCCATCCATGTCCCCTGTACTATTGTGCCCATCCATGTCCCCTGTAGTAATGTGCCCATCTTGTCTTCTATAGTAGCAATATGCCCCATCCTTGTCCTCTGTACTAATGTGCCCGCTTTGACCCATCCTCTAGTAATGTGCCCATCTTTTCACCCTTGTAGTAATATGCCTATCTTGTACCTTATAGTAATGTGCTCATCTTGACCCCATCCTGTAGTAGTGTGCCCAACTTGTCACCCTTGTAGTAATGTGTCCATTCTTATCCTCTGTAGTAATGTGCCCATCTTGTCATCTGTAGTAATTTGCCCATCTTGTTCCCGTAATAATGCGCCCATTCATGTCCCCTGTAGTATTGTGCCTATCTTATCCCCTGTAGCATTGTGCTCATCCTTGTCCCCTGTAGCAATATGCCTCATCCTTGTTCTCTGTACTTTTGTGCCCACCTTTTCCCCATCCTGTAATAAATTGCCCATATTGTCACCCTAGTAGTAATGTGCTCATCTTTGTCCCCTGTAGTAATGTACCTATCTTGTGACCCTTGTAGTAATGTGTCGTAGTAATGTGTTGTAGTATTATGATCTGGTCACCGTGGATGATCATAAAAATCCCATCAGCAGAAAAAAACACAAAAGTAGTGGGAACCTGAGCTAACCGCAATCCCCTATCTGTCCGACCACACTAGAAGTAGCCGTGGAGCGTTCCTAAATACACCTAGACACCACGTCACAGCCGGAGAAACTTACTACACCTCACAGATAGAAATGATGAAAACTATCTTGCCTTAAGCGGGCTTTACACGCTGCGATCTCGCTAGTGAGATCGCAAGCGATTGTACCCGACTCCGTCGGTTGTGCGACATGGGCAAATCGCTGCCTGTCGCGCACAACCTCGCTTACCCCCATCACACGGACTTACCTGTCCTGCGACGTCGCTCTGACCTGCGATCTGCCTCCTTTCTAAGGGGGCGGGTCGTGCGGCGTCACAGCGACGTCACACGGCAGGTGTCCAATAGAAGTGGAGGATCGGAGATGAGCGGGACGTAAACATCCCGCCCACCCCCTTCTTTCCGCATTGCCGATGGAGGCAGGTAAGGAGATGTTCCTCGCTCCTGTGGTGTCACACACAGCGATGTGTACTGCCGCAGAAACGAGGAACAACATCGCTAATGAGAGGAAAACGATTTTTTGATTCAGGACGACCTCTACGCGGCAAATGATTTTGCGATATCGTTAATGACGCCTGATATGCGTCACAAACAACAAGACACCGACAAAAATTCATTAATGATATCATAGCGTGTAAGGCCCACTTTAGAGTAGTCCCCAAAGGAATAGCAAGCCCCCAACATATAAAGCCAATGGTGATGTAAGAAAACACAATACACAGATAGGAAATATAGATTAGCAAAGGCGAGGCCCGACTTCCTAGATAAGACCAGATGGATAACTGATTGCGGGCAAAGCAAAAACCCTAAAATTACTGAGACCACATGGACTCTTCCCCACTATATCAGGTACTGTTGTAAATAATGGGAGAAACAAAATACCAAAAAAAAGTGCAAGAAATACAAAAGTGCAAATAATCAAATAGAACAGGGAGAATCTCCCTTTTCTTGCAGTTGGACCTGCAGAGGGAGAACCCTCATGCTCATAAAAACAGAAAGACAATTTCTGTCTTGCAAGAAAACAGACTTTAAGCAAAACAAAAAGAAAAACAAACAAACACCCTCAGGTGTGGATCAGGCAATAAAGCAAATAATTTGCAACTTATCTGGAATGGGACAGGCTTAGGAAAAATGGAAGGACAACTCCAAGCCAATTCAGAGACTGAGGAACAACAACAATAACCGGCCTCAGCCAGCAGACACTGCTCTACTATATAAACCAGGTAAACGCAAAGAGGAGGAGAGCCAGCACTGCCTATGAATGGCATGCAACAATGAAAAAATAAAAAGTGTAATATTCACAAATTCATTCCTACTGTAATAATTCAATGAGATTCTTTGCAAATGATTGATCAATGATTTGAGCCCCCCTGCCACATCACGGCAAATCTCTATAAGGGGGTCCCTACACTATGTTCTAAATTATTATCGTACCATACGTACGCAATGTCAGAGCTGGTCTGGCACTGTGAGGGCCAGTTCTGACATTGTGCTGGTGTGTGTGGCTCCGCCACACATACTGGCTCCTGGGCTGCCTATATTTGCAGTTGTCAGTCCTTGCAGCATGGGAGCGGTTCAGAAATGTCTCAGGTAAGTGGTGTTCTTATATGGTCCTGCTCATTATATGAGACCGTACGGTACTATAATAATTTATAACATAGTGTAGGGGGCCCCCCTATAGAGATTTGCCGTGACGTGGCAGGGGGGCTCAAATCATTAATCAATCATTTGCAAGAAATCTCATTGAATTGTTACAGTAGGAATCAATTTGTGAATATTACACTTTTTATTTTTTCATTGTTGCATGCCATTCACAGGCAGTGCTGGCTCCCCTCCTCTTTGTATATAACCCAGGCTGATCTGCAATTGGGCTTCCTAAACTCCCAATTAACTCCCACACCTGTTGGGCCACAGTTAGCTTCACCCCCAGTCCTGACCACCATAGGGAGCTCCAAACCATCACCCCCTCGGATGACATTCACAACAGTGTCCATTCTTGTCCACTGTAAGCAATGTGCTCATCCTTGTCCACTGTAGTAATGTGCTCATCCTTGTCACCTGTAGTAATGTGCCCATCTTGTCCCCTGTAGTAATGTGCCCATATTCTCACCCTTGTAGTAATGTGTTCATTCTTGTCCTTTGTAGCAATCTGCTCCTCTGTAGTAATGTGCCTATCCATGTCCTCTGTATTAATGAGCCCATCCGTGTCTTCTGTAGTAATGCGTCCATCCATGTCTCCTGCAGTAATGCGCCCATCCATATCTCCTGTAGTAATGCGCCCATCCATCATGTCTCCTGTAGTAATGCGCCCATGTTTGTCCCCTGTAGTAATGTGCCCATCTTGTCACCCTTGTAGTAATGTGCCCATCTTGTCCACTGTAGCAATGTGCTCATCCTTGTCCTCTGTAGCAATGTGCTCATCCTTGTCCTCTGTAGTAATGTGCCCATCTTGTCCCCATCCTGTAGTAATGTGACCAACTTATCACCCTTGTAGTAATGTGTCCTCTCTTGTCCTATGTAGCAATGTGCTCATCCATGTCCCCTGTAGTAATGCGCCCATCTTGTCCCCATCCTGTAGTAATGCGCCCATCTTGTCACCCTTGTAATAATCTGCCCATCTTGTCACCCATGTAGTAATGTGTCCTCTCTTGTCCCATGTAGCAATGTGCTCATCCTTGTCCCCTGTAGTAATGTGCCCATCTTGTCACTCTTGTAGTAATGTGTCCATTTTGTCACCCTTGTAGTAATGTGCCCATCTTGTCACCCTTGTGGTAATGTGCCCATTTTGTCACCCTTGTAGTAATGTGCCCATCTTGTCACCCTTGTATAAATGTGTTCATTCTTGTCTTTTGTTGTAATGTGTCCATTCTTGTCCTTTGTAGTAATGTGCCCATCCATGTCCCCTGTAGTAATGCACCCATCTTGTCCCCATTCTGTAGTAATGTGCCCATTTTGTCACCCTTGTAGTAATGTGTCCATTCTTGTCCTCTGTAGTAATGTGTCCATTATTGTCCCCTGTAGTAATGCGCACATCCATATCCCCTATAGTAATGCGCCCATCTTGTCCCCATCCTGTAGTAATGTGCCCATCTTGTCACCCTTGTAGTAATGTGACCAACTTGTCACCCTTGTAGTAATATGTACATTCTTGTCCTCTGTACTAATGTGCCCATTCATGTCCCCTGTAGTAATATGATCATCTTGTCCCCTATACCATTCTGCTCATCATTGTCCCCTGTAGTATTGTGCCTATCTTGTCCCCTGTAGTATTGTGCCCATCTTGGCCCCTGTACCATTGTGCTCATCCTTGTCTCCTGTAGCAATGTTCTCATACTTGTCCAATGTAGTAATGTTCGCATCTTGTGACCCTTGTAGTAATCTGTCCATTCTTGTTCTCTATAGTAATGTGCCACCCATGGCCCCTGTAGTAATGTGCCCATCCACGGCCCCTGTAGATATGTGCCCATCTTGTCACCCTTGTAGTAATGTGTCCATTCTTGTCCCCTGCAGTAATGTGCCCATCCATGTCCCCTGTAGTAATGTGCCCATCCATGTCTTCTGTAGTAATGCGTCCATCCATGTCTCCTGTAGTAATGTGCCCATTCATGTCCCCTGTAACAATGCGCCCATCTTGTCCCCATCCTGTAGAGATGTGCCCATCTTGTCACCCTTTTAGTATTGTGTCCATTCTTGTCCCCTGTAGTAATGCTCCCATACATGTCCCTGTATTAATGCGCCCATCTTGTCCCCATCCTGTAGTAATGTGCTTATCTTGTCACCCTTGTAGTATTGTGCCTATCTTGTCCACTGTAGCAATGTGTTCATCCTTGTCCACTGTAGCAATGTGCCCATCTTGTCCCCTGCAGCATTGTGCTCATCCTTGTCCCCTGTAGTAATGTGCCCATCCATGTCCCCTGTAGAAATGTGCCCCATCTTGTCACCCCTTATTAGGTTACACTGTACCTACCTGGCATGATTTTTATATGGACTACATTCCCTAACAAAATGTTTGTATAGTTTAATTGGCATTTGGGGGGTGACAGACGCCTTTAAACATTTTTCTTGGCCGCACATTGTCCTGTGAACACATACTGCCAAGAACAATGCGCATGTTAAAGATCGTACTGTGCACATGAAAGTGGCACAGACTCAGTAGCTATTAAACCACTGATGATCTGCTGGATATAGATCAGCGATCGCTTAAACCTGCATTAGCCAATGTGTTTAGCCATCACCTGCATTTATCCAGCCTCACACCTCGGTACCTCACAGGTCTTGGTGCCATGATGACTTCACATCCACAGCTCGTCTCTGCAGACCTCCATCTTCTCTGCTCTTCTGCAGCAGATCACGACACAGTGCCCTTAAAAATAACATGTGATTATAAAAATAATTACCCATGCTGTTACCCTAAATAAGCCCCCAAAATAAATAACTGTCCCTAACTTTAATCCCTGCACAAAAAAATTACCCCCACACTGTCTAGATTATGGTACATGGTGTTACGGGGGCTGTCTGATTATAAAAACCAAAGGGATATCAGACAGTCAGGGTCCACCGTGCAAAGTCTCTGCTGCAGACTATGGCAGAGGATAAGGGGTATCTTGTACTACGGAAGCAGTACTGATATTGATACGTCTCAGTGACACTAGAGCCAATCACGGCGTGTACTGTTAAAGTCACAGCGATTACCGTATTTAGCATTACCGTAAAAGGGATAGGTTAATGAGTGAGGAAGAGTATATAAGTGTGACGCTGTAAATAGTAGTAGCACAAGTGCAGAGTGCAATACCTCTGTTAAACTCACAGAGGCATATAGTTAGGAAAGAAAGCAATTCCTCCCTTACTCGGAGGGTGTGTGGTATGGTCTCTGTTAATGATCACAGAGACAAAAGCAGTGAGTGTGAAATGGCACCTACCTAGGTCCGTTCCTCTAGTGGTGCCAGGAGATGGACAGCAGCGTAAGCCGCACAAAGCTCCTACCTGCGTTCGCTCCACTAGTGTGCGAGGACACGAACCACTAAATATGGCACATGCCTAGGTCCACTCCACTAGTGGTGCAAAAGAGATGGACAGCAGCACAAGCCGCACAAAGCTCCTACCTATGTTCGCTCCCCTAGTGTGCGAGGATACGAACAACTGCCAGACGCAGTATAAGGAACATTACCCTAGCGGCAACGTCCACCTACGAGTAGAATCACAAGGCCCAGCCGGACCATGTGCCTCAGGCACCTGCCTATGTCCAATCCACTAAGATGTAAGGATACGGACCGCAGACGAAGCTGTAAGGTACAAGAATGCTACCCTGCCGGTAGCGCTCACCTAGCATAGACAAAGAGATGCCTAGAGGGACGTGCACAGAGCGTCTACTCTCATGCATGAACCAAGAGGACTGAGCGCCAGGCGGTGTGTGTCAGGGTCTTATATAGACTTATATAGACGCACAGCATAGGCCGTATGACTGCGCCATAGACCTTATCCCAGGTTCGGTTCCACCTAAGGGCAGGGTTTACCCCCTGTCAATACCTGAGTCGGAGGCCATGTCGACCTATATAAGAGAGAGTTTAGAGAAGGGGTTCATTCGTAAGTCTGTCTCTCCCGCGGGAGCTGGGTTTTTATTTGTTCGGAAGAAAGAGGGTGATTTGCGTCCCTGCATAGATTACAGGGGTCTCAATGCAATCACAATAAAGAACAAATACCCGTTACCTTTAATTTCGGAGCTCTTTGACAGACTGAGGGGAGCTCAGATTTTTACGAAGTTGGATCTGCGGGGTGCGTATAACTTGGTACGAATTCGAGAGGGTGACAAATGGAAGACCGCTTTTAACACCCGAGACGGACACTATGAATACCTCGTCATGCCTTTTAGTTTATGAAATGCACCCGCAGTATTTCAGGACTTCGTAAACGATGTGTTCAGGGATTTACTGTTATTCTCCGTTCTCATTGTGCGATTTATGAACTGTACATATGATATTTTTACCATGTACGACTGCAATATCAATAACATACTGATTGGGTGTTTTGGGATAATATATATCAAATAATAAAGAAATAATGGTACAATTTCTTGATATTCTATTATATATTTATTTCATAATAATGCTCTTTGGATTTGCTCATTAGGCATTTTGTACTTTTTTACTCCTTTATTTTTGCAATGTGCAATCCTTAGCTGGATTTATGTTTGCCCATTGCACCCATCTTTCCTTGAATGTTGCAGACCCAGTATCTCATCAAAGATTGAATTTTGCTTGCTCAAATCTAACATGTGTACTACACACACATCATATCCTAATTATGCATGGCTATAATCTGATTTCCATGGTCCTGCGCTGTGCACCCATTTATGTTGGTTCAGTTTACATGCACGTATATGCACGTGTGTCTCTATGCACGTGTGCACACATGTGTGTGCGCGCATATGTGTACTTGTGTGCTCACACATTCCTCTTCCCATGGTGTCCCCTTTTAACGTGCTTAGCATTGATTTCATTGTTTTCATTTGTACTAAAATCCTTCATAATTCTGGCTACAAATAGCCTATTCTATCTGTATATCCAACTTTACTTAGATATTGGCAGCTCAGATATAATATTCTGCGCACGCGCATGGGTTCTTGTCTCCATATATGGTATCGCTACAGGCAGCTCCCACTAACCTACGTCCTGTATGTATGAGCTCCATTGAGCTCTGCGCATGCGCATAAGGGATGCGTTGCCTTTAGCAATCTTTTGATCACTGCAAGCCTCCGTCCGATTACACTGCGCGTGCGCGAACATGGCGCTCCCCACCGCTAACCACGCTTTGTCATTGATTCCACAGGTGGGTGTAATTGCTGTTTTTTATTTTTGATATATATAGGCGCCTTTCTTTGCACCTCAGCACCTCTCCCTGATGAAGCCACTCTAGTGGCGATACGCGTGGGGTCGCCCACTCTGAGCTATTCCACATGCTGTCTACATGGTAATGGTATCCACTGTATCCTGTGTTCCCTTCACTTGCCATCTTGTGCCCCATGGTTGCTATGGCCCCATCCTGCCTGAGACTCATTATGGCATTTAATGCATGAGATATTTTCCTATTACTGGATGCCATGCACCAGGGGGGTTTCCATTCCCTTTAACCCCTTGCAATCTTTTATTTGTGTGTGAGCAGCATTATCCTTTTGCAGCTATCATCACTTGCATCCCCTTGTCATATGGGATGCTATCATCATCTTTGTACTATCGGTATGATTGAGCATTTTTCTACATCAACGCTTATGAATGGGATTGGTGGATAATGTTTTCCATCTAAACACTTTGTGACTCAACCCTTCCATTTATTAATTTTTGCTGCATGTATTTATTATACTGTATACAACTGAGCCTTAGGGCCCTTAGTTAAGCGATACAACATTACATGCCTTTCTGGCTCTACTTTTTATTGCTTATTATCCTTCTATGATATGTATTGACCATATTGTGTATAATTGAGCCCCAGAGCTCTAAGTCACGTGTCACAACATCACACACTTACTGTGTTGTCCTCACGGACGTGTTGTTCAAGTCTCCATTCTCTAGCTCCATGTATACCAGCATGTTCATACTGTTCTCCAGTGTACTGGCGACCCATTTTGCACTATCCATGTAATGGTGTTAATTAGTGATATATTGACCCACCGTCATAGGACATTGTCGCTCCTGTTAATGATACGTGATTCATCTTAAAAAACCGCCGTCAGCCATGGACTTTGGTTCATGGCATGTACATTCAATTTTCAGCCCTATGTACATCGGTGCGGTTACACTGCCTTGAGTTCATTGGTGACCTACTCGCATTATTTTTATAGCAGTGTTGGCGATGCTCTGACCCTCCTTAACAGGATATTGCTGCTCCCCTTTATGGTATTATTGTTAACCCCTTGTAGTAATGTGTCCATTCTTGTCCTCTCCAGTAATGTGCCCATGTTGTCCACTATAGTAATGTGCCCATCCTTGTCCCCTGTAATAATGTGCCCATCCTTGTCCCCTGTAGTAATGTGCTCATCCATGTCCCCTGTAGCAATGTGCTCATCCTTGTCTACTGTAGAAATGTGCCAATCTTGTCACCCTTGTAGTAAAGTGTCCATTCTTGTTCTTTGTAGTATTGTGCCTATCCATGTCTTCTGTAGTAATGCACCCATCCATGTCGGCTGTGATAATGCGCCCATCCATGTCCCCTGTAGTAATGCGCCCATCTTGTCCTATCCTGTAGTATTGTGCCCATCTTGTCACCCTTCTAGTAATGTGCCTATCCTGTTCACTGTAGCAATGTGCTCATCCTTGTCCACTGTAGCAAAGTACCCATCTTCTCATCCTTTTAGTAATGTGCCCATCTTTTTCACTGTAGCAATGTGCTCATCCTTGTCCTGTAATGTAAAACATAAGGAACCGTGGATAACAGTTAAAGGCAACAACTCAATAGATTACTATATTCATAAATAAAGGAGTCTTTAGTTTTACCAAAGTATGAAAATACCCAAGAGACACCGTAATTCAAATGTATAAACATTTTTATTTTTATAAATGCATAGGGTATACATAAACAATGATCAAGAGGAGAAAACCAGAGTGAGTAAGTGATAGAGGGGAAGAAACCCCACGTGGCCCAGGGAAGGATGTCAGATCTCACAGGGGATCTGCACAGATGTTTGGATAAGAAAAAAAGTATCCACATGCAAGTGCAAAAGATTGCTAGCAAGGAGAGACCCAATGTCTAATGCATAGCCAAACAATGGAAGAGCTTACCTAGCTGGCAGATCACCAATTTACCCTGGTATACACGTGGGGACCGGCGTCCCAACACGTGTTTCGCCTGAAGTGCTTCGTCGGGGGACAGATAAAATAAGTGCACAGTACGGGGTTTATAAAGGACCCTAATTGTCACAGTGCCGCCTCTACGGCGGCGCGTCATGGTGTGATTCACCGCTACGGATCGCGCCGTGGCTCAGCGTCAGCAGCGAGAACCGGATGGAAGAAGAACTTCCGGTGACATCACCAGCTCTTCTGGTTCATCGCTGCTAAGGACGCCACCACAGACGCGATCAGGGGGCGGGTACCGCACCAGCGACACGTCACAGTGCCGCCTCTACAGCGGCGCGTCATGGTGTGATTCACCGCTACGGATCGCGCCGTGGCTCAGCGTCAGCAGCGAAGACCGGATGGAAGAAAAACAACTTCCGGTGACATCACCAGTTCTTCCGGGTTCTTCGCTGCTAAGGACGCCACCACAGACGCGATCAGAGGGGCGGGTACTGCACCAGCTACACGTCAGATGCACCTCCCATTTGGAAAGTGGCAGGTACAGCTCAGTCAGTCTCGTCAGACACAGTGCGGTTTAGAGTATAAGTATGCCATAAACGCCTGCATATGATTAGGGCAGGAGATAAATATCTGCATTGCCAGCTTTTAAATGAGGACGGGAAGGATTTAGATTGATAAAGAATAGAATATTTAGAAGAGAGAGGAGCAGACGTCTGCAAAGAATATATGATAGAAGTATAGACATAAATAGTCACATGACAGTGTCAACATAAGAAGGGAATTTTGTTACTTACCGTAAATTCCTTTTCTTCTAGCTCTTATTGGGAGACCCAGACGATTGGGGTATAGCTACTGCCCTCTGGAGGCCACACAAAGCACTACATTAAAAGTGCAAGGCCCCTCCCCCTCTGGCTATACCCCCCCGTGGTATCACGGGTTCTCCAGTTTTAGTGCCAAAGCAAGAAGGAGGAAGCCATTAACTGGTTTAAACAAATTAACTCCGAATAACATCGGAGAACTGAAAAACCGTTCAACATGAACAACATGTGTACCCGCAAACAACAAAAAAACATCCCGAAGGACAACAGGGCGGGTGCTGGGTCTCCCAATAAGAGCTAGAAGAAAAGGAATTTACGGTAAGTAACAAAATTCCCTTCTTCTTCAGCGCTCTATTGGGAGACCCAGACGATTGGGACGTCCAAAAGCTGTCCCTGGGTGGGTAAATAAATACCTCATGTTAGAGCTGCAAAACAGCCCTCCCCTACGGGGGTGTCACTGCCGCCTGCAGGACTCTTCTACCTAAGCTGGCATCCGCCGAAGCATAGGTATGCACCTGATAATGCTTGGTGAAAGTGTGCAGACTGGACCAGGTAGCTGCCTGGCACACCTGTTGAGCCGAAGCCTGGTGACGTAATGCCCAGGACGCACCCACGGCTCTGGTTGAGTGGGCTTTTAGCCCTGAAGGAACCGGAAGCCCCGCAGAACGGTAGGCCTCTAGAATTGGTTCTTTGATCCATCGAGCCAGGGTGGCTTTAGAAGCCTGCAACCCTTTGCGCGGACCAGCGACAAGGACAAAAAGTGTATCGGCACGGCGTATGGGCGCCGTGCGGGAAATGTAGATTCTGAGTGCCCTCACCAGATCTAGCAAACGTAAGTCCTTTTCATACCGGTGAACCGGATGAGGACAAAACGAAGGCAAGGAGATATCCTGATTAAGATGAAAAGAGGATACGACCTTAGGAAGAAACTCCGGAATAGGGCGCAGCACAACCTTGTCCTGGTGGAACACCAGGAAGGGAGCCTTGGATGACAGAGCTGCCAGCTCAGACACTCGCCGAAGCGATGTGACCGCAACAAGAAACGCCACTTTCTGCGACAGCCGAGAAAAGGAAACTTCCTTCAGAGGCTCGAAGGGCGGCTTCTGGAGAGCAACTAGTACCCTGTTCAGATCCCATGGATCTAACGGTCGCTTGTACGGGGGCACAATATGACAGACCCCCTGCAGGAACGTGCGCACCTTAGGAAGACGTGCTAGACGCTTCTGAAAAAACACGGATAGTGCCGAAACTTGCCCTTTAAGGGAGCTGAGCGACAAGCCCTTTTCTAACCCCGATTGCAGGAAGGAAAGAAACTTGGGTAATGCAAATGGCCAGGGAGACACTCCCTGAGCAGAGCACCAGGATAAGAAAAATCTTCCACGTCCTGTGGTAGATCTTAGCAGAATTCGACTTTCTAGCTTGTCTCATTGTGGCAACCACTCCTTGAGATAATCCTGCAGATGCTAGGATCCATGACTCAATGGCCACACAGTCAGGGTCAGGGCCGCAGAATTCCGATGGAGAAAACGGCCCTTGAGACAGTAAGTCTGGTCGGTCTGGTAGTGACCCCGGTCGGCCGACCGTGAGATGCCACAGATCCGGATACCACGATCTCCTCGGCCAGTCTGGTGCGACGAGTATGACGCGGCTGCAATCGGATCTGATTTTTGCGCAGTACTCTGGGCAAGAGTGCCAGAGGTGGAAACACATATGTGAGCCGGAACTGCGACCAATCTTGCACTAAGGCGTCTGCCGCCAGAGCTCTGTGATCGCGCGATCGTGCCATAAATGCCGGGACCTTGTTGGTGTGCCGAGACGCCATTAGGTTGACGTCCGGCACCCCCCAGCGGCAACAGATTCCCTGAAACACGTCCGGGTGAAGGGACCATTCCCCCGCGTCCATGCCCTGGCGACTGAGGAAGTCTGCTTCCCAGTTTTCTACGCCCGGGATGTGAACTGCGGATATGGTGGATGCTGTGTCCTCCACCCCCATGAGGATTCGCCGGACTTCCTGGAAGGCTGCTGACTGCGTGTCCCTCCTTGGTGGTTGATGTATGCCACCGCTGTGGAGATGTCCGACTGGATTCGGATCTGCTCTCTTTCTAGCCACTTCTGGAAAGCTAATAGGGTAAGATACCCTGCCCCGATTTCCAGAACATCGATCTGAAGGGTGGACTCCTGCTGAGTCCACGTCCCCTGAGCCATGTGGCGGAGACAAACTGCTCCCCACCCCGACAGACTCGTATCTGTCGTGACCACTGCCCAGGATGGGGGCTATGACAATGAGGTGGGAATAAGCCACTATTGCAGAGAGTCCTCGGCCGTCAGGGAAAGGGAGACTTCCCGTCCAGGGAGGTTGACTGCCCATCCCATTGGCGGAGAATGTCCCATTGCCGTTGGCGCAGATGAAACTGCGCAAAGATAACTGCCTCGATGGCTGCCACCATCTTCCTTAGGAAGTGCATGAGGCGCCTTAAGGGGTGCGACTGGCCTTGAAGGAGAGACTGCACCTCTGTCTGCAGTGAACGCTGCTGGTTCAGCGGAAGCTTCACTATGGCTGATAGAGTATGAAACTCCATGCCGAGATACGTTAGTGATTGAGTCGGAGACAGATTTGACCTTGCCAAATTGATGATCCACCCGAAAGGCTGGAGAGTCTCCAGTGAAACATTCAGGCTGCGTTGGCATGCCTCGAGGGAGGGTGCTTTGACGAGTAGATCGTCCAAGTACGGGATCACCGGGTGTCCCTGAGAGTGCAAGACTGCTACCACTGCTGCCATGACCTTGGTGAACACCCGTGGGGCTGTCGCCAGACTGAATGGCAGAGCTACGAACAGAAGATGTTCGTCTCCTATCACAAAACGTAGAAAACGTTGGTGCTCCGTAGCAATTGGCACGTGGCGATAGGCATCTTTGATGTCTGTTGAGGCAAGGAAGTCTCCTCGAGACATTGAGGCAATGACGGATCGGAGGAATCCCATCCGGAACCGCCTGGCGTTCGCATGCTCGTTGAGCAGTTTCAGAAGCAGAACAGGACGGAAGGGACCGTCCATTTTTGGAGCCCCAAAGAGATTGGAGTACAACCCCTCGCCCTCGTTCCTGAGGGGGGCCAGGGATCTCCACTCCTTCTGCTCTTAGAGCGTCCACCGCCTGCAGCAGGGCATCTGCTCGGTGGAGAGGTGGGGCCGTTCTGAAGAATGGAGTCGGAGGACGAGAACAGAACACTGTCCTGTGCACGTGAGCACAATGTCCGTCACCCACCAGTCAGTGACCTGTGGCAGCTAAATGTCGCCAAAGGCGGGGGAGTCTGCCATCAACCGCGGATGCGGAGAGAGAGAGAGAGAGAGCTGAGAGTCCTGAGGAGACCGCCTTGGTAGCGGTTCCTCCGACTGCCTTCCTTGGGCGAGATTGAGCCCGGCCGGAATCTGAGCCCGTCTGAGGTTTTGTAGCCCTTTTGCACGAGGACAATTGGGACCTGCCGGAGCTTGGGAAGGACCGAAACCTCGACTGTACTTTTAGGACAGTATTAACAGGGTAAGTTGCAGTGCAGACATTGCGTACAGATGTCCCTGTTCAAGGTCCGCTGCGCAAGAACAGCAGAAAAGGTTAGGTTGCCAATACGGCTGTGGATGCCGGAGCAACCGACACGCCGATAGCCTCCTAGACAGATTTCAACCAGAGTCCATCTGTCTGTGAATGGCATCTTGAAGTGAAGCCCCATCTCCATATGCAAGCCTGGAGATTGGAGAATCCACCTTTGGACCCTGGGTCCCGCGCTGACCACGTCAGGGGAAAAAAGGGATAACGTGTATCCTAAAAACGTTTGGAGAAGACGCTTATCTGGTAAGCGTGGTGTTCCTGGACTGCTTCTCTGAAGTCAGCGTGGCCAGAAAAACACTCAATATCTGCGTGAGACACTGAAAAGGAACTTCTCCTGTTCGTCTCCTATCTCCACTGGGGGAGCTGAGGGAGAAAGATCCAACCTTCCATTGATGGACGGTATAGGATCATTCCGTATGACGTTACCACCCGGTGTATCCGGAGTGAGAGCGATGTCAGTATCAAAGCCCTGAAGAACTGCCTTTTGGTGAAGTAGATTGCCCATGGGTGCAAGTCTCTATATTATGACTACTCCGTCCCTGTCCATGGACAGAGTTGACAGGAGGTTTCTTTGGCCCCAACTAGTAGAGCCCCGGCAGACGAAGTGCTAGAGACCCCGGCAGACCTACAGGGGAGCATGCACACAATGGGACGGTGTCATGAACAGCATCCCATGTAGTAAACACAGCACTGAAATCTGTGTTGCTTTTTTGCCGCTGCCGACTAGCTATCTAGAAGTATATAGCCAAGATTGGTGACCGTACATTGCAATGTATAGCATACAGGCATAAAGTACAAATGACCACTGCAGCACAAGCAATACAAGCAGCATAGAAGCCTGTGCCCTGGCACCCCTGCTCTTCTGCTGCTGTATACTAGTCATCTAGGGGAATATAGCCCAGAAGAGTGACCCTACAGTGCAATGTATAGCATACAAGCACAAGTACAAATGAACACTGCAGCACATGCAATCCAAGCAGCATAGAAGCCTGTGCCCTGGCACCTCTGGTCTTCTGCTGCTGTAGACTGGTCATCTAGGGGAATATAGCCCAGAAGAGTGACCATACAGTGCAATGTATAGCATACAAGCACAAGTACAAATGCACACTGCAGCCCATGCAATACAAGCAGCATAGAAAAAAACCTGTGCCCCAGCACCCTTGGTTTTCTGCTGCTGTAGTCTAGCCATTCCAGAAGAATATAGCTAAGACTAGCGACTGTACAGTGCATATCAGCATAAACACAAATGAACACCTCAGTCGTGTAAAACAAGCAGCCTAGAAAGCCTGTGCTTTAGCACACCTGCTTTCCTGCTGCTGATGAGTCGCTCCCCAAGCGGGCTATAGCGACCTATGTAGTTAAAAACAACACATGTATACACTGCAGATTTCAGCACTATATGTGCCTCTTACCGCCCGCTATAAGCGGGTGTATGATCGCCACCGTCCTGCCTTGGCGCCGAAAGTCCTGAAGAACTGCCAGTAATGGCTGCCGGCTTCTTCCCCAGCTCGTGTGAGTAGGGGCGGGCCGTGGGCGTGCCCCAAGGCAGAGCGGGAATCCGGCGCCCGACAGTGTGCAGTGAGAGGGCTGGAGCATGTAAAAAGGCTCCAGCCCTCGGCGCTGCTGATTGCTCAGCGCCTGTCCCCTTCCCTGAGTGACAGGGAGGGGGCGGGAACGAAGCGGCACTAGGCCGCAGAAGCCGGGGACTGGAGTTATCAGCGCCGCCGCCGTAAAAGCGCGGTCGGCGCCCAGTCCCCGGCGAACTACAAGTCCCAGCCGCGCCGCCGCTCCCGGAGCGTCCGGCGCGGTAGTTCCCAAAACACAAAAGTCACTCAGCAAGGCTGCAGTGACTGTAACCCTTTACTGTCCCCGGCGCACTAGCACACCCAGCAAGTCTGGAGTGTGCTGTGCCTGTGTGTACGGGGACACAGAGTACCTGTAATGGTGCAGGGCCATGTCCCTGAACGGTACTCCAGCTCCGTATCCAGCAGGTTCAAATGGGTCTGTGGATGGAGCCCGGCGTCAGAGCTTTGAGGCCGGCAGGATCCCACTTCCACAGAGCCCCTCAGGGGGATGTGGAAGGAAAGCAGCATGTCAGGCTCCAGCCCTGTACCAGCAATAGGTACCTCAACCTTACAACACCATCCAGGGGTGAGAAGGGAGCATGCTGGGAACACTATATGTGTCCTCTTTTCTTCCATCCGAAATAGTCAGCAGCTACTGCTGACTAAAATCTGTGGAGCTATGCGTGGATGTCTGACCTCCTTCGCACACAAAGCTAAAACTGGAGAACCCGTGATACCACGGGGGGGTATAGCCAGAGGGGGAGGGGCCTTGCACTTTTAATGTAGTGCTTTGTGTGGCCTCCAGAGGGCAGTAGCTATACCCCAATCGTCTGGGTCTCCCAATAGAGCGCTGAAGAAATATACAAATATGCAATCGCTGTCTGGTTCCTCCATAAATCCAGAGCCTTTAGAGCTCATTGATAAGATATAGTTGCCGCATAAGCCTCCATTCCTTCAAAACGGGCCTGAACCGGGAGCAGGGTGGCAAAAAAGTGACAAAAGGGTCCATTTGAACTAAACAATATAAAAACACACTGTTAAAAGAGTCATACTAGGATAGCCAAAAATACAGCATGAACATACGTATTACTACATAAAAGATAGCTCAATGTATCTAGATCCATATAGTGGATCATCCACTACCTAGACATATATACCACAGATAGATTAAAATCCATTCTGAAATAATTCCAGAATGGAAATCATTATAGGGCACAAAATCTTTGGAGCAAGAAGATGGAACAATGGAAAATCAGAGGAACGGAGCAAAAGAGAGTCGTTCGTTGAGGCCATATCGTGCCTGAGTGCCCAAAGTAAAAATCCAGCGGCACTCCACCTGTGCCAAACGTTTTTTGAGATCACCCCCCCGAATCCCTAGATGTACCTTGTCTATACCCCGGACCCGCAAGGATGTAGGGTCACAATTGTGAACCTCCCTGAAGTGTCGGGGTATCGTTTTTAGGGATTCGGGGTTGGTGATTTCCTTGGCTGCCAGGATGTCCCGCACATGCTCCCTCGTACGGATTCGGAGCTCGCGGGAGGTCAGCCCAACATATATCTTGCCACAGCCACATGTGGCGTAATAGATTACGCCAGATGTGCTGCAGGAGATATATTCACGACTGGAAAACTCCCTCTTTCCATCCGCAGAGAAAAAGGTCGTAGCCCGAATAATGTTTTGGCATCCACGGCAGCTGCCGCATGGATAGCAACCAAGACGTTGGGGTCCGCATCCAAAGAGGGGGGTTCTCTTAACGACATAATGGCTATGTACCAGTATGTCTCTGAGACTCCTACCCCTCTTAGCAGCGTCCTTAGCAGCGATGAACCAGAAGAGCTGGTGATGTCACCGGAAGTTCTTCTTCCATCCGGTTCTCGCTGCTGACGCTGAGCCACGGCGCGATCCGTAGCGGTGAATCACACCATGACGCGCTGACGTAGAGGCGGCACTGTGACAATTAGGGTCCTTTATAAACCCCGTACTGTGCACTTATTTTATCTGTCCCCCGACGAAGCACTTCAGGCGAAACACGTGTTGGGACGCTGGTCCCCACGTGTATACCAGGGTAAATTGGTGATCTGCCAGCTAGGTAAGCTCTTCCATTGTTTGGCTATGCATTAGACATTGGGTCTCTCCTTGCTAGCAATCTTTTGCACTTGCATGTGGATACTTTTTTGCTTATCCAAACATCTGTGCAGATCCCCTGTGAGATCTGACATCCTTCCCTGGGCCACGTGGGGTTTCTTCCCCTCTATCACTTACTCACTCTGGTTTTCTCCTCTTGATCATTGTTTATGTATACCCTATGCATTTATAAAAATAAAAATGTTTATACATTTGAATTACGGTGTCTCTTGGGTATTTTCATACTTTGGTAAATCTAAAGACTCCTTTATTTATGAATATAGTCATCCTTGTACTGTGTAGTAATGTGCCCGTCTTTTCACCCTTGTAGCAATGTTCCCATCTTGTCAACCTTGTAGTAATATTCCCATCTTGTACCGTATAGTAATGTGCCCATCTTGTCACTCATGTAGTAATGTGTCCATTCGTGTCCTCCGTAGTAATGTGCCCATCTTGTCACCTCTAGTAATGTTCCCATTCTTGTCCCCTGTGGTAATATGCCCATTCATGTCCCCTGTACTAATGCGCCTATCCATGTCCCCTGTAGTAATGTGCCCATCTTGTCTTTTGTAGTAGCAATATGCCCCATCCTTGTTCTAATAATAATTTATAACATAGTGTAGGGACCCCCCCTATAGAGATTTGCCATGACGTGGCAGGGGGGCTCAAATCATTGATCAATCATTTGCAAAAAATCTCATTGAATTGTTACAGTAGGAATGAATTTGTGAATATTACACTTTTTATTTTTTCATTGTTGCATGCCATTCATAGGCAGTGCTGGCTCCCCTCCTCTTTGTATATAACCAAGGCTGATCTGCAATTGGGCTTCCTAAACTCCCAATTAACTCCCACACCTGTTGGGCTACAGTCAGCTTCACCCCCAGTCCTGACCACCAGAGGGAGCTCCAAACCATCACCCCCTCGGATGACATTCACAACAGTGTCCATTCTTGTCCACTGTAGCAATATGCTCATCCTTGTCCACTGTAGTAATGTGCTCATCCTTGTCACCTGTAGTAATGTGCCCATCTTGTCCCCTGTAGTAATGTGCCCATATTCTCACCCTTGTAGTAATGTGTTCATTCTTGTCCTTTGTAGCAATCTTCTCCTCTGTAGTAATGTGCCCATCCATGTACTCAGCATTAATGAGTCCATCCTTGTTTTCTGTAGTAATGCATCCATCCATGTCTCCTGTAGTAATGCGCCCATACATCATGTCTCCTGTAGTAATGCGCCCATGCTTGTCACCCTTGTAGAAATGTGCCCATCTTGTCCACTGTAGCAATGTGCTCATCCTTGTCCTCTGTAGCAATGTGCTCATCCTTGTCCTCTGTAGCAATGTGCTCATCCTTGTCCTCTGTAGTAATGTGCCCATCTTGTCCCCATCCTGTAGTAATGTGACCAACTTGTCACCCTTGTAGTAATGTATCCTCTCTTGTCCCATGTAGCAATGTGCTCATCCATGTCCCCTGTAGTAATGCGCCCATCTTGTCACCCTTGTATTAATCTGCCTATCTTGTCACCCATGTAGTAATGTGTCCTCTCTTGTCCCATGTAGCAATGTGCTCATCCTTGTCCCCTGTAGTAATGTGTCCATTTTGTCACCCTTGTAGTAATTTGCCCATCTTGTCACCCTTGTGGTAATGTGCCCATCTTGTCACCCTTGTGGTAATGTGCCCATTTTGTCACCCTTGTAGTAATGTGCCCATCTTGTCACCCTTGTATAAATGTGTTCATTCTTGTCTTTTGTTGTAATGTGTCCATTCTTGTCCTTTGTAGTAATGTGCCCATCCATGTCCCCTGTAGTAATGCACCCATCTTGTCCCCATCCTGTAGTAATGTGCCCATCTTGTCACCCTTGTAGTAATGTGCCCATTTTGTCACCCTTGTAGTAATGTGCCCATCTTGTCACCCTTGTATAAATGTGTTCATTCTTGTCTTTTGTTGTAATGTGTCCATTCTTGTCCTTTGTAGTAATGTGCCCATCCATGTCCCCTGTAGTAATGCACCCATCTTGTCCCCCTTCTGTAGTAATGTGCCCATTTTGTCACCCTTGTAGTAATGTGTCCATTCTTGTCCTCTGTAGTAATGTGTCCATTATTGTCCCCTGTAGTAATTCGCACATCCATATCCCCTATAGTAATGCGCCCATCTTGTCCCCATCCTGTAGTAATGTGCCCATCTTGTCACCCTTGTAGTAATGTGACCAACTTGTCACCCTTGTAGTAATATGTACATTCTTGTCCTCTGTACTAATGTGCCCATTCATGTCCCCTGTAGTAATGTGATCATCTTGTCCCCTATACCATTCTGCTCATCATTGTCCCCTGTAGTATTGTGCCTATCTTGTCCCCTGTAGTATTGTGCCCATCTTGGCCCCTGTACCATTGTGCTCATCCTTGTCTCCTGTAGCAATGTTCTCATAATTGTCCAATGTAGTAATGTTCGCATCTTGTGACCCTTGTAGTAATCTGTCCATTCTTGTTCTCTATAGTAATGTCCCAACCATGGCCCCTGTAGTAATGTGCCCATCCATGGCCCCTGTAGATTTGTGCCCATCCATGTCCTCTGTAGTAATGCGTGCATCCATGTCTCCTGTAGTAATGTGCCCCTTCATTTCCCCTGTAACAATGCGCACATCTTGTCCCATCCTGTAGTAATGTGCCCATCTTTTCACCCTTGTTGTAATGTGCCCATCTTTTCCCCTATATTAATATGTCCATTCTTGTCCTCTGTAGTAATGTGCCCATCCATGTACCCTGTAGTAATGTGCCCATCCATGTCCTCAGTAGTAATGTGCCCATCTTGTCCCCTTCCTGTAGTAATGTGCCCATCTTGTCACCCTTGTAGTATTGTGCCTATCTTGTCCACTGTAGCAATCTTTTCATCCTTGTCCACTGTAGCAATGTGCCCATCTTGTCCTCTGTAGCATTGTGCTCATCCTTGTCCCCTGTAGCATTGTGCTCATCCTTGTCCCCTGTAGTAATGTGCCCATCCATGTCCCCTGTAGTAACGTGCCCATCTTGTCACCCTTGTAGTAATGTGTCCATTCTTGTACCCTGTAGTAATGCTCCCATACATGTCCCCTACATTAATGCGCCCATCTTGTCCCCATCCTGTAGTAATGTGCCGATCTTTTCACATATCTTGTCCACTGTAGCAATGTGTTCATCTTTGTCCACTGTAGCAATGTGCCCATCTTGTCCCCTGTAGCATTGTGCTCATCCTTGTCCCCTGTAGTAATGTGCCCATCCATGTCCCCTGTAGAGATGTGCCCATCTTGTCACCCTTGTAGTAATGTGTCCATTCTTGTCCCCTGTAGTAATGCTCCCATACATGTCCCCTGTATCAATGCGCCCATCTTGTCCCCATCCTGTAGTAATGTGCCCATCTTGTCACCCTTGTAGTATTGTGCCTGTCTTGTCCACTGTAGCAATGTGTTCATCCTTGTCCACTGTAGCAATGTGCCCATCTTGTCCCCTATAGAATTGTGCTCATCCTTGTCCGCTGTAGAAATGTGCCCATCTTGTCACCCTTGTAGCAACATGTCTATTTTTGTCCTCTGTAGTAATGTGCCCATCCATGTCCCCTGTAGTAATGTGCCCATCCTTGTCCCCTGTAGAAATGTGCCCATCTTGTCACCCTTGTAGCAATATGTCTATTCTTGTCCTTTGCAGTAATGTGCCCATCCATGTCCCCTGTAGAGATGTGCCCATCTTGTCACCCTTGTAGTAATGTGTCCATTCTTGTACCCTGTAGTAATGCTCCCATACATGCCCTTGTATTAATGCGCCCATCTTGTCCCCATCCTATAGTAATGTGCCCATCTTGTCACCCATGTAGTATTGTGCCTATCTTGTCCACTGTAGCAATGTGCCCATCTTGTCCCCTGTAGCATTGTGCTCATCCTTGTCCCCTTTGGTAATGTGCTCATCCTTGTCCCCTGTAGAAATGTGCCCATCTTGTCACCCATGTAGCAATATGTCCATTTTTGTCCTTTGCAGTAATGTGCCCATCCATGTCCCCTGTAGAGATGTGCCCATCATGTCACCCTTGTAGTAATGTGTCCATTCTTGTCCCCTGTAGTAATGTGCCCATCCGTGTCCTCTGTAGTAATGCGTCCATCCATGTCTCCTGTAGTAATGTGCCTATCCATGTCCCCTGTAGCAATGCAGCCATCTTTTCCCCATCCTGTAGTAATGTGTCAATCTTGTCACCCTTGTAGTAATATGTCCATTCTTGTCCTCTGTACTAATGTGCCCATTCATGTCCCCTGTAGTAATGTGATCATCTTGTCCCCTGTAGAATTGTGCCTATCTTGTCCTTTGTAGTATTGTCCCCATCTTGTCCCCTGTACCATTGTGCTCATCCTGGTCTCCTGTAGCAATGTTCTCATCCTTGTCCCATGTGGTAATGTTCCCATTTTGTGACCCTTGTAGTAATCTGTCCATTCTTGTTCTCTGTAGTAATGTCCCAACCATAGCCCCTGTAGTAATGTGCCCATTTATGGCCCCTGTAGATATGTGCCCATCTTGTCACCCTTAAAGTAATGTGCCCATCCATGTCCCCTGTAGTAATGTGCCCATCCATGTCCTCTGTAGTAATGCGTCCATCCATGTCACCTGTAGTAATGTGCCCATCCATGTCCCCTGTAGCAATGCACCCATCTTGTCCCCATCCTGTAGTAATGTGCCCATTTTTTCACCCTTGTTGTAATGTACCCATCTTGTCACCCTTGTAGCAATATGTCCATTCTTGTCCTCTGTAGTAATGTTCCCATCCATGTCCCCTGTAGAAATTTGCCCATCTTGTCACCCTTGTAGTAATGTGTCCATTTTTGTCCCCTTTAGTAATGCTCCCATCCATATCCATTGTAGTAGTGCACCCATATTGTCCCCATCCTGTAGTAATGTGCCTATCCTGTCACCCTTGTAGTATTGTGCCTATCTTGTCCACTGTAGTAATGTGCTCATCCTTGTCCGCTGTAGCAATGCGGCCATCTTGTCTCCTGTAGAATTGTGCTCATCCTTGTCTCCTGTAGTAATGTGCTTATCCTTGTCACCTGTTGCAATGTGCCCATCCTTGTCCCCTGTAGCAATGTGCCATCCTTGTCCGCTGTAGCAATATGCCTCATCCTTGTCCTTTCTAGTAATATGCCCATCGGGTCACCCTAGTAGTAATGTGGCCATTTTGTCACCCTTGTAGTAATTTGCCCATCTTGTCACCCTTGTGGTAATGTTTCCATCTTGTCACCCTTGTGGTAATGTGCCCATCTTGTCACCTTTGTAGTAATACAGTGCGCAGGCGCGGGAAGCATCATCGGTGGGGACTCTTCTTCACCTGACCATAACAGGCCTGGGACACGTGGGACGATCATCTGTTCGTCATGGTGTTCTGGAGTGGACGACTGAGTATGCGCGTGCGCGGGTCCACGTCATCGGGTAACCCCCGATCACATGACCGTGGCACATGGAGATACGGAAGTGCTTTGTATGGACATGTACACTCTGTGTGTACACGTGTTTCCTTACTAACGGACCGGAAGGGGTTAATGGTCCGCTGCATCACAGGTGAGATCATTTGGGACATGCTCCATAAATAGGTTAACATTCATGTGGGCGTTTCCTTGCCCCCTGAATCTACACTCAAGCACTCTAGCCGCCTCTGGACTGGAGGATGGTGAACAGAGGAGCGTATATTTTGCTGTAGTGGGGCACTGGACTCACTTCACATCCAGGGAGTCCTTTGAAGAATGTCCCTTTCTTTTCATGCACTGTGGCCTAAGATAAGTAGCCAATGCCTGCTATTCTGAACAATTGTTGTTTATCCCCCTGAGTCCGTCCCTGTATTTGCATAGACACCTAGATTGAATTTTGTTACCCTGATGGGTGTTAGTTTTTTGGTCCTTCATCCTGGGGCCATCTAGGTGCTGATCATAGCACGGTGTTCTGTTGGGACTTGATACTTCTGGGAGGAAGTGGGGGATTGCCTACTTGCAGTGTCACGTGGGACCACCAGCATCTTTCATGTTTTGATTGTTTTTTTGAACTAACTACTAATTTATCCACCCCTGAAGAACCTCAAATAGATGAGGGGAAACGCGTTGGGTGTTTCTGTTTGGAACCACTAGGTTATTAATGGGTGGTTTTTGTCTGGGTCATTATACCCTACTATGCTTCCAATTTAATCTTATTGGCCATAGTGTATTTGGACTATATTTCTTGTGAATTAATTGTTGGTTCAACGTTTGAAATTATCCTTCATAGTACTATCACCTCATAACCGTCAGGGTCAGTCTAGGGCCCGGAGGGATAGTCTTCGTTGAGCGGGGGCGCCAAATTGCGCAGGTCTTAGGGTGCCAAGGAAGGGGAAAGTCCAGGGCGATTTAAGGGCCAGACCCCTCCCTTGTATTTTTGGTTTATTGTATTTTATCTTCAATTGATGAAAATGTTGGGATTTTTCCCTTTTAAGACTTATTAATAAAGTATTGTATTTTAGAAGTTTTTCTGCTTTAGGTTCTTACACTTGTACTTCTAAGCTATTTTCTTCAGTATTTACAACTATCTTGATGGCAGGATTTTTGTCAGGGCCTGTGAATCGGGAGCAGTGGGCACTAGATGCAATGGATGCCTTCTCTGACTGCGTGACAAATTCTAATATCCCAAGAACCTCGAATATTAGGAACATCTTTCAGGAACTCACAGGCTGTTATAAAGACAATTTAAAATCCTGGTGGGAGATACAATCCCTGGAGAACTATATTAAAAATAAAATTGTTCCCAGGGGTTTAAGAATAACTCTTATTCCATCTAAACGTTCCAGGTCCCCAGAACTTCTGACAGCCTGGGAGAAGGAACTAACTGAGAGTTCTATACGATTGATGGGTGTACTTTTGAAGGAGGAGAGAATTATTTTTGACTATACGTCAAGGAGGCTGACCACATTGACTGAGGAGGCTCTTAAATTTAAAACTGATATGGACTTCCAAAGAAAAGAAGCTGCTCTGCAGTTTGCGATAGAAAAGTTTAAAAATTCTATTAAGGATCGCAAGCAAAAACAGTTTAGCAGGGACTTGCTGGAGTTTAAGGAGGGTAGGATCTACCCCATGCTCCAGGGGGACCCTGTTGAGCAGCCACGAGATAGCTCTGCATCAGATACGGATACATCTGATACTGAGAGGTCTGATACAGCCTCTGCGGACATCGAAAGGGGAGCCAGACTTAAATCTAGTTATCAGACTAGTGGTCCCTCCAGAAAGGGGAAATGGGGAAGGCTCATAAAGAAAAACACAGGTCAAAGAGTGGACTCCTCCCCCTCTCCTCATACCTCCTCCTCCTTTTCTTCGGCCTCAGGTGCGTCCTCTTTTTTAGAGCAGAGAACTCATCAGAATTTTTACAATTTGAGGAACAACCCTGCGAGAATGAACCACAAATGAGCCATAGAGATGACAATTGCATCATCAACTTAACCTCCCATATACTTACCCCCTTTGAATGGCAAATTCTTTCCAAGGGTCTTTCGTTCGTTCCTACAAACTCATTTGATGAGTTCGGCTGGATAAAGGATATCAACCTCTTTTCACGCAAACTTAAGTGGAGGCGTTTCTTTAATTGTCATGATAAACAGGAATGCCTAAGGTTGGGAATATCTGAGGAAGACCTCCCGGATTTTAGAACTCTAAGTGAACTGTGGCGTGACAGTCTTGCAGTTCCGGGACTTGGCCCCTTTACAGACTTAAGACCTAAAAGTCAAAAAATGCCACCGAGTTCCGAGGTTAATAGTATTGATATCTTTACCAAATTAGTGACGGACGAACTTGGCCAACTTAAGAGGAGAGGCTGGACTCCCAAAGGCAATTTGAAAAGGGAGGAGCGGGAGGCTTTGGAAACCTTAATGAAAGATGATGCAATTGTCATAAAGCCATCTGACAAAGGCGGCAATTTGGTGGTGATGACCCATAATCAATATAGGAGGATGTGCTGTGACATTCTGGACAATAAAGATACATATGGAGTCATTAGGAGGGATCCGACATTGGGATTTAATCAGAAACTCCTCTTACTGCTTGAGGAGGCCCAGTCCCAGGGACTGATCTCGAAAAACGAGTTGGACTTTATGTACTCCAAATTTCCAGTACTACCAGTCTTCTACTCCCTACCAAAGGTGCATAAGGGGGTCGACCCCCTACGCGGATGCCCGATAGTGTCGGGGGTCGACTCCTTTACACAAAACAGTAGCATATATGTGGATAGGGTTTTGAGGAGTTTCGTCACAACACTACCATCCTACTTGCGCGATACCTCGGATCTGCTCTTGAAGCTGGAGGATGTGGTTATAGAGGAGAACATTTGTTTTGCCTCAATTGATGTAGAGACCCTCTATAGCTGCATCCCACATGACCTAGGTATCAATGCGGTGGAGCACTTCCTCAGTACAAGGGGCACACAGTTCTCTGCACATAACCAGTTTATCATTGCCATCTTAGACCTCATCCTCAAACATAATGTTTTCAGATTCGATGGGAGATTTTTCCACCAGCTCAGGGGTACAGCGATGGGGAGCCCATGTGCTCCCACATACGCTAACCTTTACCTGGGCTGGCGGGAGGATACCATCATTTTTGGCGAGGAGACGTTTTGGATTAGCCCCAATATAACATTCTGGGGGCGTTACATTGATGACGTGCTGGTGCTGTAGTCGGGTGGTGAAGGAGAGTTTAGGAGGTTTGTGGGTGACCTTAACAAGAACAAACTGGGCCTGAGGTTTACCTCAGATTTTAAGAAAGACAAGATTGATTTTTTGGACATATCAATCTTTAGGGATCCCCAGGGTAAGATCCAAACCAGGACCTTCCGTAAACCTACCTCAACCAATAATTTTCTCCACTGGCAAAGCCATCACCCCTTAAGTCTGGGGAGAGGGATACCTAGAGGGCAGTACCTGCGGATGAGAAGAAATTGTTCTTCCAACACAGATTTTTATCAACAAGCAGGTGACCTGAAAAGGAGGTTTCTATCTAGGGGTTACCCCGAACAGGTATTGAGTGCAGCCTATAAGAACGCAGTAACAACACCAAGAATTGTCACACTACAAACGAGTATTAGAGATACAGCCCAGGTGATGAGGATCATTGGGGATTTTGATGACCGGTCAGAGGATGTGCGTAGAATTCTTGGAAAGAACTGGAATATTCTGAAGGCGGACCCGGAAATTGCGGGCTCCATACCTCCCTCCCCTTCCATCACATTCAGACGAGGTAGAACAATTCGGGGCAGGTTGGTCCATAGCAACTATTGCTCTCCATCTGGATCAACCTGGCTCGACACCAGAAAAGTGGGCACATTTAGGTGCGGGAGGTGCACTTTTTGCAAGTTTATCAAACGAGGGGATCGGTTCCTCAGTGAAGTAACAGGGAGAACGTACTTCAACAGACAATTTGCTAATTGCACCACGGTTGGTGTGATCTACCTTTTTAAGTGTGATTGTGGGAAGGAGTATGTAGGGAAGACAAAACATGAATTCAAGAGACGGATAGGAGACCACATTGGGGACATTAAAAACGCTAGGGATACTCCCATATCTAGACATGTTCGGTTGGAGCATGGGGGTAGACTAGACGGTTTTGCCTTTAATGCCATCGAGGTGGTGCCAAAACCGGACAGGGGTGGTGATTGGGATAGACTCATCTTGCAAAGAGAGGCCCGGTGGATTCACAGGTTATGCATTGTGAATCCATCAGGACTCAATGAACAACTACACTTTGGTTGTTTTTTATAATCTTTCTAAAGTAGTTCCCCCTTTCCCCCCCTCCCCCCCCTCCTTACCCCCCCTCCCCCCCAGGCTTCTCCTGGGTGTCTCCTTGCAATCTTTGCCCAGAATCTTGCCTGATTCATTCTGACCTATTTTTCCTGTCATGCCTATTATTCCGCAAAGGATCTGGTTTGATTTATTTACCTAATTTGAGGTTTTGCATTTTTTTTTACGGATATCTAATTCTTTATTAGAGTTACCTTTAATGGGATCTTATATGGACCCTATTTATGGATGCTCTCACCATGACCTTATATCATTCCCCTTAATGGCTGGATATTATTTCCAGTCGATTTATAGTTTTCTTTCTTAGCACTATCATCCTGCATACTTAGGTCCAAATAACTGTGCTCCCTCTCTCCGTATATTTTTAGAGAGGGGGGCATTACCGGACGTGGGGGTCGTGGCCATGTTCTCGCACATCCGTTACTCGCGTGTACTTCGACTTGCACTGTAGTACGATTAGCATTACGCTCCGCTAGTGGTTGTAGAACCGCATTAGCTGTTTTTTTCTGGACAACTTGTGTACCTAAAAGAAAAGTTATAGCTGTGTCAGATACACGTGAAACAATGTGAGAGATTGCATGTATAAACACTGTATGTATATATACACACATGTATCTAAATATATACTTACAGTTGTGAGGTGGTGTGGTGCTAGTTGACGGTCCCATATTAGTTACCGCACGACCGGTTGTCACAGTGGGAATGCTTGTTTTCCTAGGGGAGCTGGGTGCATTCTCTTTTGAAAATAAAATTTTCTTCCCCATCAGTTTACGACCTGTGAATAAAATGTAACCATTAGTCTGTGGTAAAAATGCATTTCTTTGCCCAGTACCATTACTCACTACTCACTACCTTTTCTATTTGCTGCCATCAGGGGTAGTGGCTTGTCACATTTTTTTAGGTGCTTTAGGGCTCCGATGGGTAGCAGTGCCGTAGTCCGGTGGCAAAACATCTGCATAAAACTTAGTATTTACTTTCATGTCTAAATACTTGTTAATATGCAACATATTAATATATATATATATATATATATATATATATATATATATATACATACATACACACACACACACACACACACACACACACACACACACACACACAACTTACCGGTGATTAGGGGATTAATAGCGCTTGTAGCAGCACTAGTACTAGCAACAGCCGGTTCCCCTGTCGGCGTCATGACGCTAGCCTCATATTCCATAGCGGTTAGTAACTCGTGGTCAAGATCAAAATCCATAAAATCCTCTAAAGAAATAAAAAATATAAAAATAATATACAAAGCAAAACTACCAGATGTATAAAAGAAATAGTGTTTACTACACCACACATTATATAAATATATAGCTATATACGCAGCTTACCATACAGAGTTTGTTGTACATTAGCTCCGCTTGTTCCTGCACTAGTATTAGCATCAGCTACCACCACTGGAGTCATGTCAGCAGCAGCATCATCATTTATAGCACGCAAAAACGCATCGGAAACACTGCAGTCCATAAACACATCTTAAACAAGAAAGAGATAAATATAAAAATAGTATACAAAACAATTTTTCAACCAGAATGGTATAACATTTACAGCTATATTCAGAATAATACATACCGAATTGTTGGGCATCTGGAAGGCTATCATCGAATTGATCCGCAGAATATTGTGCTTCCATCTAAAATATTAACTCTGTGTGAATTTTCCACGGCAATTGAGACAAATCTATAACATTGACAACTATACTTATAAACTATATATACTTATATACTTATATAAACTATACTATACAACTATACTATACCCTAGCTGAATTTAGAGAAAAGATGTGCAATTTCCTGGATATATACTCTATGACTGACAAGCAAAAAGTGTCTGTTTTGCTGGGGCAACTGACGGGTGCAGCAGAGCGAGAGGTTAAATCCTGGCTGAATACAGATAAAAAGGACAATAACCCAGATATTTGCTAATTTAAAAGCTGCTTTTGAAACTCTACTGTAGCTGAGTTAAGAATGAGGTTTTACAACTGCAAACAAAAACCGCAGGATAGCATACGGGATTATGCATTGAACCTTCAGGAGGCGCTGCAGGCTGTAAAGGTACTGTCACACATAACGAGATCGCTAGCGAGATCGCAGCTGAGTCACGGTTTCTGTGACGCAGTAGCGATCCCGTTAGCGATCTCGTTATGTGTGACACCTACCAGCGATCAGGCCCCTGCTGTGAGATCGCTAGTCGTTGCTGAATGGTCCAGGTCATTTTCTTCAAAGGCGACGTCCTGCTGGGCAGGACACATCGCTATGTTTGACACTGTGTGACAGGGTCACAGTGACTGCTGAGATCGTTATACAGGTCGCTACTGCGACCTGTATTGTTCCTGCATCGCTGGTAAGATCTCACTGTGTGACATCTCACCTGCGACCTCCCAGCGACTTACCTGCGATCCCTATCAGGTCGCATCGTTTTCGGGATCGCTGGTAAGTCGTTGTGTGTGACTGGGCCTTAAAGCAGGTAGACCCTGAAAGTGCACGAGAGGAAGATAAAATGTTAATTGAACAGTTTCTTGAGGGGCTACATTCACCAATTCATCAAACACAGCTGCGTCTATGGGTCATGGAGCATCCGAGTCTAGACTTTGTAACTCTGAAGAACCGGGCCATTAGAGCACTGCGAGTCCCTGTGACTACAGACCCCGCACCTCAACCGCGGCAAGCCATCACCTCTCCCTCAGAGGTGGCGTCCCTTTTCTTAACCCCAGCAGAAATCAATGGACAGACTAATACCTGGTGCCTCTGATGACTTGCGTTCCCAGGTACAGCAGCTGACAAAAGATGTGGCCATGCTCCTAAAGGCCATGCAACTCCAGCAGAAACCACAGTCATCGGAGAGGATCCAGTTGGCTGACAGCCCTGAGGACATCCCGTGGATGCGAGGAAGGAGGAACCCACTGCCCAGAGGAAGACCCAACAACCGCTACGACTCGTCAGAACAGCCTATCTGCCGCTGTTGTAACGAGGCGGGCCACTTTGCCAGGTCATGTTCTTTAAACCAGCGACTCCTGGGTCAGCGGCCGGCCACCAGGAATAAAACAACCAGGCCCATCGAACTGGCGCGATAGATATGTGGGAGGACGACCATTCCTATCTATCGTGCTAGATGGCATTCCCACACTTGCTCTATTGGACACTGGCTCACAGGTGACGACGATCCCGCATATCCTTTACAAAAGATTTTGGGCCGATTCTGAGCTCACTCGCCCAGACCCAGACCTTACTATATATGCTGCTAATGGACAGCCGGTATCACAAGTAGGGTACAAGGAGGTGACGATAAAGGTGGGGAGGGAGGAGCTAAAGAGCCAAGGACTTATTGTGGTGGATACTGATTGTCGTGAAAGAAATCCAACAATGATATTAGGTACTAACGTTGTTGAAAATTGTCTAGAAGTTCTTTTCTTGCTCCAGTAGGTTGCAGAAACTGCCAGCATCGGGCAGCAGAGGGTCCTACAAAAATTAATCAAAGCCCTTCTGCAGAGACAACAGGTAGAGTTGTCTGGTGGAGAAATCGGCAGTGTACGGGTAAGCGACCCATTCCCCATTGTGTTACCCCCAAGAAGTGAAGTGATGATTTGGTGTCGGGCAGCTATAGGCCTCAGAGGGCAGGATTACCAGGCAATGGTAGAGCCCATGTACTCAGATAGTAGGCCCACAGTCAGGGGGATAGATGATGTACGCAAAGGGAGGGTACCTGTACGAGTTTTAAACTGTGGAGAGGAAGAGGTCAAGCTTCCCAGATATGCTACTGTTGCCAAGTTGTTCACTGTCAACAACAACTCAATTCAGGCAGTGGAACCCTTGACCCCGTCCGATCAGGCGGAGGACAACAGCTCCAAGGGACAGCTGGAGGACTGGTGTCAGAAGCTGCATGTCGGCACTGATTCCACCCCTTCTTACCAAAAGGCACGGAGTTTATCGGGTGGTGAAGGAATATGAACGGGTCTTTAGCAAGCATCCATTAGACTTTGGGCGGATAAAAGGGGTACAGCATCACATACCCACGGGAGACCATCCACCTATAAAAGAGAGATACAGGCCTATACCACCAGCTCACTATCAGTGTGCTAAAGATATGTTACGGGAAATGAAGGAAGCTGGGGTTATTAGAGATAGTTGTAGCCCCTGGTCAGCCCCACTTGTCCTGGTAAGAAAGAAAGATGGCACAATGAGGATGTGCGTTGACTATAGGCAGATAAACCGCATAACACACAAGGATGCTTACCCGTTGCCCCGCATTGAGGAATCACTTGCTGCACTGAAAGCTGCTAATTTCTTTTCCACCTTAGATCTTACCAGTGGGTATTGACAGGTTTCCATGGCAGAAGAAGATCGAGAGAAGACCGCATTCACGACGCCGATGGGTCTGTGTGAGTTCAACAGCATGCCGTTTGGACTCTGCAATGCACCCGGCACGTTCCAAAGGCTGATGGAGTGTTGCCTGGGGCACCGAAACTTCGAGACTGTACTGATATCTTGATGACGTCATCGTGTATTCCAAGACGTATGAGGAACATCTGGAGCACCTGGCCGAGGTGTTTGAAGCATTGTCAAAGTTTGGTATGAAACTAAAGCCTTCAAAATGCCATTTGCTGAAGCCGAAGGTTCAGTATCTTGGGCATCTGGTCAGTGCGGATGGTGTGGCACCAGACCCTGAAAAGGTCACTGCTATCAGAGACTGGCCAAATCCAACAACCGTCAAACAGGTGCATCAGTTCTTGGGGCTGGTAGGATACTACAGGAGGTTCATAAAGGACTTCACGAAAATAGCGGCGCCTTTGCAAGATCTCCTGGTAGGCCAGACCAAAAAGGGCAAGACTTCCGGCCCTCCATTTGAATGGGGTGAGAAAAAAGAAGACTACTTCAAGCACATGAAGTGGGCCCTGACCGGTGAGGAAATCCTGGCCTACCCTGATTATAATCTGCCATTCATGCTGTACACAGATGCCAGTAATGTGGGATTGGGAGCTGTGCTGTCACAGGTGCAGAATGGCAAAGAACGTGTAATTGCCTTTGCAAGCAGGAAGCTCCGTCCTACTGAGAGAAACCCAGAAAAATACAGTTGTCACGCTTCCCGGTCCCCTGGTCCCGTCCTCCGGTCCCCGTGGCCCGCTCCCCACTCCCCGGCGGCGTCCCCTGCTTACCACTCCGGTCCCGGCCTCCTCTTCCCCGCCTGTGGCCTCCATGCGTCCAGCTCCCCGCTCCCGGCGCTCCTCTGTGACATGGGTCTCCCAGCCGGGCGCTCCTGCTTCCTCCTCACCGCTTCCTGGACTGGCTTCTGGCATACGGGCCTCGCGCATGCGCATTAGGGCGCGCGCGCGGTCATTGACCCTTTCTTAAAGGACCAGCACCCAGAAACAGGATATTGCATAGACAGGTACAGGGTATATAAGGTTTCTCTTTCCTGGTGGGCGGGGCCTGTTCTACGTGTTTAGCAAGCTAGTGTTCAGGTCCCCGTATTGCTTTGCCCTGTGCTTTGCTTTGTATTAACCCTGTCCTGTCTCGTAGAGCCTATCCTGCCACGCCAGTCGCTCTGAACCAAGTCCATCCCTGGACCCTGACGGTGACTTCGGCGGATGTCCCACCACCTCTGCAACTCCGCCAGTCTCCAGTCTCTGGCTCCGTTCGGTGACCCGTTCCATCGCTCAGCAGGTTCCGGATCCCGCCTGACCCTACAACCCGGCCTCGGACCCTGAGCCTCGTCACCCGGACTACCGTCCAGAACTCCGTGGGTTCAGCATCATCCACCTTTCCTGCTCCTCTACGGACTGTCCAGCTACCTATAGTGCTCCGGCTGCCGTGCATCAGGACCCTCTGGCGGGGTGACCAGCTTGGCTGCCTTCTCAGGGGAAATAGGTGCACGGTCCAGTGCTTCCACCACCCGGACATAACAACAGTTCGTTCAAGCTGGAAATCCTGGCCTTAGTCTGGGCCGTCACTGAACGGTTCAAGCACTACCTGGCAGCTGCGAAGTTTACCATATTTACGGATAACAACCCGCTTACTCACTTGGACTCCGCAAAGCTAGGTGCTCTAGAGCAGCGATGGATGGCCCGTTTGTCAAACTATGACTTCACCATCAAATTTTGGTGTAGGCCGCAAAAACGCTAACGCTGATACATTGTCGAGAATGCCCCATTTACCAGATGCAGGAGAAGACTCGGATGAGCTAGAAGAGATAGAGCTGCCGGCTTTTCACCGCAACAGTGCATCCCAGTGTAACCAAGGTGTTAAAGGCAAACGCCAAGAGGCCACGCTGAACCCGTTACCTTACCACGGGTGGGAGGAAACGCAAGACAGCGATCCGGCTGTTCGCCTAGTTAAAGAGCTAATAATCCAACCAGACTCAAGTCTTAGCCCAGATGCCCCACCGGAAGCGCAGCACCTGTGGAAGGAAAAGAGCAGATTGTTCATCTACAGGGGTAGGTTATGCAGACATTACATCAACCCCCGAACCTATGAGAGGGTGTGGCAAATAGTGGTACCGAAGAGAGATGTTCAGATGGTGCTGGAGGCGTACCATGACGGAGCAGGACACTTCGGGTGGAAGAAGCTTGAGGTACTGTTACGCAACAGATTCTATTGGGTTGGCATGAGAACTACCATTGAGAACTGGTGCCGAAACTGTGGCCCATGCAACTTGAGAAGAAAGGATCGTGACAGTCAAAGAGCTCCACTACAACCAAGCAGCCGCTGGAACTTGTAGCCTTGGACAATGTGAAATTGACACCCAGTAGATCCGGTTATACGTATGCCCTCACTATGGTGGACCACTATTCCCGGTTTCTGGTGGTAGTACCTGTAAAGGACTTGACAGCAAGAACCGCAGCGAGAACCTTTCAAGCCTACTTCTGCAGACCACATGGCTACCCGGTGTAACAGGTGTTGACGGATCAAGGTTCTGCGTTCGAAGCTGAAGTGTTCCAGGAGTTTTGCAACCTGTATGGATGTAAGAAAATCCGAACCACACCGAATCACCCACAGACAAACAGCATGTGTGAGAAAATGAACCAGGTGGTTATAGACCTGTTGAAAACCTTGCCCTTGGAAGAAAGAAGCATGTGGCCAGAGAAGTTGCCTGATTTAGTGGACATGTACAACAACATCCCTGTGAGTTCCACCAATTGCACGCCAGCATACTTGATGAGAGCAAGACCCGGGAAGTTACCAGTTGACTTAGAAATGGGAATTGTTGTTCCTGAAAAAAGTTCACCTGAAGCTGATTGGGACACTAAGCGCCAAGAGCAGTACAAAAAGGTACAGGAGTGCGTAGAAAGAAGCCTAGACCAAATTAGAGAAAGGCAAGAGAAAGATTATAACAAGAATGCACCAGCTGATCCTTTAATACCTGGAGAGATGGTTCTAAAAAGAAAAAGAAAGACCCATAAGTTTGATGACCAGTGGGAAGCAGAACCATACACAGTATTGCCCTCTCAATTTGACAACACGAAAATCTGCTTAATCAGCAAGGATAAGGGAAAAACGTCAGCGGCAGTTTCTAGAGACCACCTTAAAAAATGTCCTGAACGGTTGAAGCAAAAAGAAGTAATCCCCTGTATACCTCAACCTAAAGAGGAAAAGAAAGAGAAGATGATAAGAACAGTACTTGGTGATTTTCCTGAAAGTTGGCCTCAGTACAATGGAGCCATAATTATACCATTATTGACTGGCGCTCAACCAGTAGAAGTCCCAGAAAGACTGGAAGAACCGGTCAACGTTTCAGAAGAACTACCTGTCGCAGTAGAACCAGAGAACCCTGCTATTGGGGATCCTGCCAGTCCTATGGTAAGACTAAGACAACATTCACGCATACCAATATTGCGTAGATCCTCATGCAGACTAGTAGATAGTGCACGCATAGCACCAGCACAAGGTACCAGTACACTGCACCGACCAGTTGTGACACAGGCATTACGTAGGTCTAGCTGTAGCAACTTTGGTCAGCCCCCGTCCCGTTATATAGAAGAATATTAAATAGAAAATGTAGTAGTTAGTAAAATGTAAAAATATTTTATTTGTTTGTTTATTGCAACTAAGTAAATTTGTAACCGTCAAGCGTGTTGAGCCTGCAGGACTTTTTGCATGAACTTTTGCATCTTCTTGAACTTTTATTGACATATGGACCAATAGACCACAGGACTGGTAGTGGTCAAAAACTTTCTTATATATACCATACTCACATTTTGCAGCGGAAGGACTGCATTTTTCTGTTTTATTGGTTTTTGTAATTTTTATTTTTTAAGACTTTGTACTACTCTTTATTGTTGCTAATGTTTTATAAGTTTGTGTTTCCAATCCAGGAGTACTGAATTTAACTAAGGGGGAATGTGGCACCCCAGGGTTCAGTTGCCACAAATATACCTGTACCTGGGCAGGGAAGATTGTGAGGGATCTAATCTGCCCAGCAATAAAGACCGGGGGCCAGGGAGACTGCTGATCTCCTGGCCGCAGCAGCACCTGAAGGCAAAGCCGCTACACAGAGCTTAGGGACCGCAGTGAGTACAGCAGTGCCCCTTAGAGAAGCTCCCGCCGCCTGCCATACAGGTGAAGACAGTGAGAGAGGGACAAGGTATAGCTACAGGCAGCCTAGTACCAAGGAGAAACATAGCGCAGCAGGGAGGCCACACAACTGACATGGTGCAGAGATCCTGAACTGTTCCCAGATTACCCAAAAACTGTATCATCAGAAACTGAACCCATTTTTAACACCTGCAAGTAAAATCTGGTCAGAGATAATGAATTAGTGCGACGTACTTTATTTCTTCATCTGAGGAGCCATAGGCTGCTGCACTAAAGTGACAGTTGAAAAGGCTGTGAGGAAAAACGGCCGCCATATCTGTGTACTACTAAAACTGCCCTGGGGACCCCGCTTCACCTACGGGAAGCGTAAACAACTGGCTGCTTAACCATCACCCCAGAGGTCTGACCTGCAGCCCCAGTAACCATACTGGAACCGTAGGTGGCGTCACGAAATACTTTTATTTATTTATTTTCTTTATTATTTTTTTTTTTTTATTTTAGTTTTTTTTATTTTTATTACTTTCAGCGACCACCAGGGCCACGGAACCGGGCATAGGCCCCCGTGACATCATCCCATTAACCAACACCCGGAACCGAGTACCCCACGGCCCTGGGGCGGGTCACTCTAGGGAACTGTACCCCGTACGTGCCTAGTCACCAGGAGCACCTCTTCTTCTGAATACCCGGTGACCGTTCTCCCCCGCCAACTGTCACTACACCGTGAAGGGTCTGACTAGTGTGAGTGCGCGTATCCCTTAGCAACCGCCGCTCACCACTACCAGACTGGCTCTCCACTCTTCCTTACAACCTCTGCACTTTAGCTCCCAGCCCCTCCACTACACCCCTTGACAAGAATTGAAGGCCAGACCCCTCTAGGGACTACCCAAGAGTCCCATCTAATGGTGTGAGAGACCTGGTTGCTATGTGTCTGTGCGTACACACCTCGTTCTGGCCCTTAGGATTACCTGGAAGTACTGTCCCAGCATTAGTGCAGTACTCAGTGGTGCCTGACCGGGTCAGGGGCGCCACATATACAGTTAAATCCAGAAATATTTGGACAGTGACACAAGTTTTGTTATTTTAGCTGTTTAGAAAAACATGTTCAGAAATACAATTATATATATAATAATATGGGCTGAAAGTGAACACTCCCAGCTGCAATATGAGAGTTTTCACATCCAAATCGGAGAAAGGGTTTAGGAATCATAGCTCTGTAATGCATAGCTTCCTCTTTTTCAAGGGACCAAAAGTAATTGGACAAGGGACTCTAAGGGCTGCAATTAACTCTGAAGGCGTCTCGTTAACCTGTAATCAATGAAGTAGTTAAAAGGTCTGGGGTTGATTACAGGTGTGTGGTTTTGCATTTGGAAACTGTTGCTGTGACCAGACAACATGCGGTCTAAGGAACTCTCAATTGAGGTGAAGCAGAACATCCTGAGGCTGAAAAAAAAGAAAAAATCCATCAGAGAGATAGCAGACATGCTTGGAGTAGCAAAATCAACAGTCGGGTACATTCTGAGAAAAAAGGAATTGACTGGTGAGCTTGGGAACTCAAAAAGGCCTGGGCGTCCACGGATGACAACAGTGGTGGATGATCGCCGCATACTTTATTTGGTGAAGAAGAACCCGTTCACAACATCAACTGAAGTCCAGAACACTCTCAGTGAAGTAGGTGTATCTGTCTCTAAGTCAACAGTAAAGAGAAGACTCCATGAAAGTAAATACAAAGGGTTCACATCTAGATGCAAACCATTCATCAATTCCAAAATTAGACAGGCCAGAGTTAAATTTGCTGAAAAACACCTCATGAAGCCAGCTCAGTTCTGGAAAAGTATTCTATGGACAGATGAGACCAAGATCAACCTGTACCAGAATGATGGGAAGAAAAAAGGTTGGAGAAGAAAGGGAACGGCACATGATCCAAGTCACACCACATCCTCTGTAAAACATGGTGGAGGCAACGTGATGGCATGGGCATGCATGGCTTTCAATGGCACTGGGTCACTTGTGTTTATTGATGACATAACAGCAGACAAGAGTAGCCGGATGAATTCTGAAGTGTACCGGGATATACTTTCAGTCCAGATTCAGCCAAATGCCGCAAAGTTGATCGGACGGCGCTTCATAGAACAGATCGACAATGACCCCAAGCATACAGCCAAAGCTACCCAGGAGTTCATGAGTGCAAAAAAGTGGAACATTCTGCAATGGCCAAGTCAATCACCAGATCTTAACCCAATTGAGCATGCATTTCACTTGCTCAAATCCAGACTTAAGACGGAAAGACCCACAAACAAGCAAGACCTGAAGGCTGCGGCTGTAAAGGCCTGGCAATGCATTAAGAAGGAGGAAACCCAGCGTTTGGTGATGTCTATGGGTTCCAGACTTAAGGCAGTGATTGCCTCCAAAGGATTCGCAACAAAATATTGAAAATAAAAACTTTTTTTGGGGTTTGGTTTATTTGTCCAATTACTTTTGACCTCCTAAAATGTGGAGTGTTTGTAAAGAAATGTGTACAATTCCTACAATTTCTATCAGATATTTTTGTTCAAACCTTCAAATTAAACGTTACAATCTGCACTTGAATTCTGTTGTAGAGGTTTCATTTCAAATCCAATGTGGTGGCATGCAGAGCCCAACTCGCGAAAATTGTGTCACTGTCCAAATATTTCTGGACCTAACTGTACAGTACAGACCAAAAGTTTGGACACAGCTTCTTATTCAAAGAGTTTTCTTTATTTTTCAGGATTCTGAAAATCTTAGATTCACATTGAAGGTATCAAAACTATGAATTAAAACATGTGGAAAGAAATACCTAAAAAAGTGTGAAACAACTGAAAATATGTCTTATATTCTAGGTTCTTCAAAGTAACCACCTTTTGCTTTGATTACTGCTTTGTACACTGTTGGCATTCTCTTGATGAGCTTCAAGAAGTAGTCGCTAGAAATGGTCTTCCAACAGTCTTGAAGGAGTTCCCAGAGATGCTTAGCACTTGTTGGCCCTTTTGCCTTCACTCTGTGGCCCAGCTCACCCCAAACCATCTCGATTAGGTTCAGGTCTGGTGACTGAAGGCTAGGTCATCTGGCGTAGCACCCGATCACTCTCCTTCTTAGTCAAATAGCCCTTACACAGCCTGGAGGTGTGTTTGGGGTCATTGTCCTGTTGAAAAATAAATGATGGTCCAACTAAACGCAAACTGGATGCAATAGCATGCCGCTGCAAGATGCTGTGGTAGCCATGCTGGTTCAGTATGCCTTCAATTTTGAATAAATCCCAAACAGTGTCACCAGCAAAGCACCCCCACACCATCACACCTCCTCCTCCATGCTTCACGGTGGGAACCAGGCATGTAGAGTCCATCCGTTGACCTTTTCTACAAAGACACGGTGGTTGGATCCAAATATCTGAAATTTGGACTCATCAGACCAAAGCACAGATTTCCACTGGTTTAATGTCCATTCCTTGTGTTCTTTAGCCCAAACAAGTCCCTTCTGCTTGTTGCCTGTCCTTAGCAGTGGTTTCCTAGCAGCAAAAAGTCTCCTCTTGACAGTTGTTCTAGAGATGAGAAGGTGTGTCCAAACTTTTCGGCTGTACTGTGTGTGTGTGTGTCTGTGTGTGTGTGTGTGTGTCTGTGTGTGTGTGTGTGTATATATATATATATGTATATATATATATATATATATATATATATATATATATATATATATACACACACACATACAGTCACATGAAAAAGTTTGGGCATCCCTATTAATGTTAACCTTTTTTCTTTATAACAATTTGGGTTTTTGTAACAGCTATTGCAGTTTCATATATCTAATAACTGATGGACTGAGTAATATTTCTGGATTGAAATGAGGTTTATTGTTCTAACAGAATATGTGCAATCCGCATTTAAATAAAATTTGACCGGTGCAAAAGTATGGGCACCCTTATCAATTTCTTGATTTGAACACTCCTAACTACTTTTTGCTGAATTACTAAAGCACTAAATTGGTTTTGTAACCTCATTGAGCTTTGAACTTCATAGGTAGGTGTATCCAATCATGAGAAAAGGTATTTAAGGTGGCCACTTGCAAGTTGTTCTCCTATTTGAATCTCCTATGAAGAGTGGCATCATGGGCTCCTCAAAACAACTCTCAAATGATCTGAAAACAAAGATTATTCAACATAGTTGTTCAGGGGAAGGATACAAAAAGTTGTCTCAGGGATTTAAACTGTCAGTTTCCAGTGTGAGGAACATAGTAAGGAAATGGAAGAACACAGGTACAGTTCTTGTTAAGCCCAGAAGTGGCAGGCCAAGAAAAATATCAGAAAGGCAGAGAAGAAGAATGGTGAGAACAGTCAAGGACAATCCACAGACCACCTCCAAAGACCTGCAGCATCATCTTGCTGCAGATGGTGTCAATGTGCATCGGTCAACAATACAGCGCACATTGCACAAGGAGAAGCTGTATGGGAGAGTGATGCGAAAGTAGCCGTTTCTGCAAGCACGCCACAAACAGTTGCCTGAGGTATGTAAAAGCACACTTGGACAGCCAGTTACATTTTGGAAGAAGGTCCTGTGCACTGATGAAACAAAGATTGAGTTGTTTGGTCATACATAAAGGCGTTATGCATGGAGGCAAAAAACCATGGCATTCCAAGAAAAGCACTTGCTACCCACAGAAAAATTTGGTGGAAGTTCCATCATGCTTTGGGGCTGTGTGGCCAATGCCGGCACCGGGAATCTTGTTATAGTTGAGGGTCGCAAGGATTCAACTCAGTATCAACAGATTCTTGACTATAATGTGCAAGAATCAGTGACGAAGTTGAAGTTACGCAGGGGATGAATATTTCAGCAAGACAATGATCCAAAACACGGCTCCAAATCTACTCAGGCATTCATGCAGAGGAACAATTACAATGTTCTGGAATGGCCATCCCAGTCCCCAGACCTGAATATCATTGAAAATCTGTGGGATGATTTGAAGCGTGCTAACCATGCTCGGCGACCATCAAACTTAACTGAACTGGAATTGTTTTGTAAACAGGAATGGTCAAAAATACCTTCATGCAGGATCCAGGAACTCATTAAAAGCTACAGGAAGCGACTAGAGGCTGTTATTTTTGCAAAAGGAGGATCTACAAAATTTTAATGTCACTTTTATGTTGAGGTGCCCATACTTTTGCATCGCTCAAATTTTGTTTAAATGCGGATTGCACATTTTCTGTTAGTACAATAAACCTCATTTCAATCCAGAAATATTACTGAGTCCATCAGTTATTAGATATATGAAACTGAAATAGCTGTTGCAAAAACCCAAATTGTTATAAAGAAAAAAGGTTAACATTAATAGGGGTGCCCACATTTTTTCATATGACTGTATGTGTGTGAATGCTGCTGGAGGTCCATGAATCCTCTCTACTAATCCCAATCCTCCCCCTCCTTATTATCCCCTCCTCAGTCTATTTAAAATTAAAAAAAAAAATAAACAAAAAGCGAAATTAACCCTTACCTCTCTATACCGGCTGTATGGACCCGCGCCGCGAGGTCTCTTGACCTCCCAGCTCCTGGGTACTTTTCAAATGAGACAGGCGCGCGCAGCATGATGACATCATCAAGGAGTGCGCGCCTGTGTCACACAGAAAAGTGCAGGGAAGGGAGCAGAGGACAGACTCCTGAGTTCCGCTCTCTACACTTTACAGAGCTGCGGATTGCTCCCGGCACGCTGCATGCTATGAGGGCAATCTGACCAGGAGCCTCCAGAGCCTTGAGCAGCTACAGGTCAGATTGCCCTCATTCCTGACAGCTTAGGAAAAGTCCCCCTGAACCTCGAGGCACAGTGCAGCTGCATCTCCAGTACACGTGGCTAATTTGCATGGGATGTAAATTAGCCACGTGTATAGCGGCAAAAGCAGCACTGGCGGGCCCCTCTGCTGTGATTGTGACTGGGGCCTGGTGAAGAGGGGGGAGGGACCGGCTGGCTCGGGGCTTAATAAAACTAAGTAATTGTCCCTGGCTCAGCCGGGCCCCCGGGCCCCCCCCTCTTCACTGGGCCCAGTACACCAGGCACAGTAGTAATGCCCTAATGGTGGCCCTGCAGGTGTCACTCACCTGTAAATACAGTGCTGAATGTGCAGGACCTGTACACATGTGAAGCCACTATATACTTAAATGGTGATCCGAACCATTAAAAATCCACATAGTTTGGTCCTGCGACCACCATAAGGATAAGTAAAACATGCAGTCTAATTCATGCTGATAAATATAAGATGACCTATCAATATTAATGATAAAAGATGTATTAATAATAGTTAGCAAGTGCCCAATGTTTCATATGCTAATATCTGACATTGGAAAAATTACTTTACACGCAACGATATCACTAACGATATGTCGTCGGGGTCATGGAATTCGTGACGCACATCCGGCCTCGTTAGCGACGTCGTTGCATGTGACACCTATGAGCGAGTGTTAACAATCAAAAATACTCACCTAATCGTTGATCGTTGACACGTATTTCGTTTTAAAAAAATCGTTGCTGGACGCAGGTTGTTCGTCGTTCCTGAAGCAGCACACATCGCTATGTGTAACACCCCAGGAATGACGAACAACACCTTACCTGCGTCCTCCGGTAACGAGGTGGGCGTGACTTTCATGCGGCTGCGCTCCGCCCCTCCGCTTCCATTGGACGCCTGCCGTGTGACGTTGCTGTGGCACCGCACGAACCGCCCCCTTAGAAAAGAGGCTGTTCGCCGGCCACAGCGATGTCGTTAGTAAGGTAAGTATGTGTGACGGGTACTAGCGATATTGTGCGCCACGGGCAGCGATTTGCCTGTGACACACAAACGACGGGGGCGGGTGCTTTCACGAGCGACATAGCTAGCAATGTCGCTGCCTGTAAAAGCAGCATTTAGTCCTGGGATTATTGATAACCCTTTTGCAGTAATCATTTACTTCAAAGGTGAGGAAATCGACAGGAATTTTATTGGAAAGCAAAACACTAAAGAAATGGTAAGCAAGTCAAGCTGTCATTGAGAACATGCGGTGTTTGTGAATGAAGTGAGAAAATGCAATGACATTCGTTTTGGAGGTTTTTTTTTATTTAACAAATACAGCAAAGGGGTGACAAGTCATTAGAAAGAAAAACACCTAAAAATTAACTTTTAATTTGTGTATTAAAAAATGACAGAAAGCCATTAGATAAAACGTGTCATAAAAACAGGAGACACACAGTCCAAAGTAGCCACCAAGCTCAATTGGGCTAGAGACAGTTGTCAGGCACATAGACAAAATCGTCCCAAATATCCAGACATGTATAATCGGGATACTAAATCCCACATCACCCACACAAGGAACCGCCTTTTTGACAGGTGATATGGTTCAGAATAATGGGACTTATAATGCTGGTATAAGACCGATACAATAAAGCAGGGTTCCTACCTTCCTCACTACAATGTTGGTCCCCCCAGAAAAAAAACGGTCTTACCGCATTTAGATGATGGGCATCAGTATAGAAGCCAAGGCTCAGGATAATTGGTCACCATTCAACGGTGTCAAAAATACCAAGTCACACCTTGTTGCTCCTAGCCAAAATTATAGCAGAGAACACGCATCCTCCCAACGCGTTTCGTTTTAGAAAACTCTTCAGGGGAGTCTCTCCAATGATGCTCTGCACATCGTCATTATTAAGGAAGTAGCACGTCACCACTACTGGTGTCGGCCACATCATAACAGGAGTGCCACCCACCTTAACCCTCAACAACCCGCTAAAGACAAGCCCGGATGCCTTCGCCAAAGGGGCTACAGGGAGGGCGCACATAACTGTGGAGGGATGCTAGGCCTGAGGGTTAGTGAAGGGTTAAAGTGTAGTGCTTTTGTGGGGGAAGGTGTGGGGTGGACCTATGGGGGCTATGGTGCCATGTGAGTGGGCAGGGAGTGGTCAGTGGTGGGAGGGATATATAGGGCAGAACTGTGGGAAGGGGCAGTCATTCCTTACCTGGCAGACGTCCGAATTGTACCTTGGACGGCGTCCTGAATCGTTTCTCCATGGAGGACTGGGAGTATTTAGAAGGACACAAAGATCTGTACAAGGACGTCATGATGGAGGTTCCCCAGCCCCTCACATCACCAGATGGAGGCCCTCGTGGAAAAGATGAAGAAGATGGTGGAGCAGCATGGCCAGCAGTGGATGGAAGAGCTGCTGCAGCGATGGTCCGGTGACGGCGGCGGAGCGGAAGATGGGACCCCTCTGCCTCCAAAGTGGCAGCGAAGATCTCGGCCTCCTGTGCCTCTCAGCCCGGAGATTACACCACGGAGCCGGCAGGAGCCACAGCAGAAGTTTCCCGGCAGCGGCAGAAGAGCCAGAAGAGATGGTATCGCAGGGCCTGAAGAGAAAGTCGGGCCGCAGGCAGCAAGGTAGCGGGGCGGTGAGTGACGTGACCAGCCCCCCCTCCACTTCTGGGTCGCGGCGCGAAGTGGTGAGCCTGCCGGACAGTGGGCTCCCTGGACCAGGGTCCAGTGAGGAGGACGACATCACAGAGGGCGGCATCGCGGATGACATCACGTCGCGGTCAACTGGCTCGGCGTGGTCACCTGACCTGCCGCGCTCACCTGGCCTGTCGCGCTCACCTGGCCTGTCGCGCTCACGTGTGCCGGCGCGGTCACGTGGGCCGGCGCGGTCACGGGCCCTCTGACGTCACGGTTACATAACTCGCTGGGCGGTCATGTGACCGGCATCACCCAGGAGGCGCGGCCTGCACGTCTGTGCGAGGCCCTCTGACGTCGACGGATCGGGTGACGTGGTCATGTGACCGTCAGCATCAAGGAAGTGCGACCTGTACATCTACACAGCAGACGTCGTCCAGCAGTGTGGGTGAGTGACATCTCTGCTCCCACCCGCTATTCAGATTGCAGCGCGGGGGTCAGAGTAGCGACTGGGGTGGCACGGCCTCATGACCCGAGGCGCGGTTATGGGGTCAGGCGTTGAGTTTATGTGCCCCCCGACGTTGAGGTCACATGACCCAAAGGGGCGGTCATCTGATCGTCTGCATGTTCCGGAAAATGCGGCCTGCGCAGCCACGTAGGGCTCGGCCAGCAGTCAGGCGGCAGCATGTGATGTGGCAACATTGCAGGTGGACTATGGTGCAGGGGTTTGGCGTGACACCATGGGTGGCACGACCGCGTGACCCGTGGCACGGTCATATGGTCCGGCGTTGCCGTCACGGGCCCCTGGCATCCGGTGCAAGATTTAGGAGCTGCGGCCTCCCCAATTGCGCAATGTTATTGTAGCGGATCTGACTCTGGATACGGATTCCCGCAGTCGGCTGAGCGGCTGGAGCGCACCCCCCCTTCAGTTGTGGCTCCGAGCCGGTGACCTTTGGTCAAGCGTCCCCGGATGGACAGTCAGTCCGGGCGCTTTCGGTGCGGCCCAGGAGGGCTGCATCCTGCGTTTACCTGTGGAGAAAATGGCGGTGCCCGACGCGGAGGACACATGACGGCTGTTCCCTGGGAGTCCATGTGAGTCAGCCTAGTAAGATTAAGGCTCACTTAAAGCTTGTATTAATGCTTGGATTATGGGGGGTGGTAAGGGTGTTGATACGTATGGTTTCGGGTGCACTAGGGTGGTAGTGTGTTTGTCAGTGGGTTCGGAACGGTGCACGGCTGGTCAGGAGGTTGGGGGCTCTGTGGCCAGCGTTCAATTTGTAGCAGTGATTGCTTTGTGGTTGTTTTGTGGTCCAGGAGGCCTTTCTGTGCACTTCATGAGTGTTCGGGGGTTTTTCATGCTAGTGCGTTTTCATGATAGTGTGTATATCTGCAGGTGAAGACATAATTTTATTTTGGTTGGTGTAATTGTGCTTGCATTCTATGGGTGATTTTGTATGACTGGTGGTGATTTCACGGCGGTTTGCGAGTAATTCAGGTGGTGATACGGATATTGGCAAAGCGGTGATGGATGGGGTTTGATAGTACCTTCATTTTTTTTTTATATTATGATTTTAGCAGAAGGTGAATACCACATACGGGGGGGTTTGGTATGTACTGAGTGCCAGACATTAATTTGTGGCTTTTGTGTATGTCCTATGATTAAGCTGAAATATGTGAGATGTGCGTTATGGAATTTCGAGATCAACAGTACGCCCGCCATATCTGGGGGACATATATATCTCGCAATATTAATACTTCCCCAATGGAGACATTACGGCTGCCCCAGCCCTTTGATCAGTGAAGCTACAGTCAGGGCCAGAAATATTTGGACAGTGACACAAGTTTTGTTATTTTAGCTGTTTACAAAAACATGTTCAGAAATACAATTATATATATATATAATATGGGCTGAAAGTTCACACTCCCAGCTGCAATATGAGAGTTTTCACATCCAAATCGGAGAAAGGGTTTAGGAATCATAGCTCTGTAATGCATAGCCTCCTCTTTTTCAAGGGACCAAAAGTAATTGGACAAGGGACTCTAAGGGCTGCAATTAACTCTGAAGGCGTCTCCCTCGTTAACCTGTAATCAATGAAGTAGTTAAAAGGTCTGGGGTTGATTACAGGTGTGTGGTTTTGCATTTGGAAGCTGTTGCTGTGACCAGACAACATGCGGTCTAAGGAACTCTCAATTGAGGTGAAGCAGAACATCCTGAGGCTGAAAAAAAAGAAAAAATCCATCAGAGAGATAGCAGACATGCTTGGAGTAGCAAAATCAACAGTCGGGTACATTCTGAGAAAAAAGGAATTGACTGGTGAGCTCGGGAACTCAAAAAGGCCTGGACGTCCACGGATGACAACAGTGGTGGATGATCGCCGCATACTTTCTTTGGTGAAGAAGAACCCGTTCACAACATCAACTGAAGTCCAGAACACTCTCAGTGAAGTAGGTGTATCTGTCTCTAAGTCAACAGTAAAGAGAAGACTCCATGAAAGTAAATACAAAGGGTTCACATCTAGATGCAAACCATTCATCAATTCCAAAAATAGACAGGCCAGAGTTAAATTTGCTGAAAAACACCTCATGAAGCCAGCGCAGTTCTGGAAAAGTATTCTATGGACAGATGAGACAAAGATCAACCTGTACCAGAATGATGGGAAGAAAAAAGTTTGGAGAAGAAGGGAACGGCACATGATCCAAGGCACACCACATCCTCTGTAAAACATGGTGGAGGCAACGTGATGGCATGGGCATGCATGGCTTTCAATGGCACTGGGTCACTTGTGTTTATTAATGACAGAACAGCAGACAAGAGTAGCAGGTTGAATTCTGAAGTGTACCGGGATATACTTTCAGCCCAGATTCAGCCAAATGCCGCAAAGTTGATCGGACAGCGCTTCATAGTACAGATGGACAATGACCCCAAGCATACAGCCAAAGCTACCCAGGAGTTCATGAGTGCTAAAAAGTGGAACATTCTGCAATGGCCAAGTCAATCACCAGATCTTAACCCAATTGAGCATGCATTTCACTTGCTCAAATCCAGACTTAAGACGGAAAGACCCACAAACAAGCAAGACCTGAAGGCTGCGGCTGTAAAGGCCTGGCAAAGCATTAAGAAGGAGGAAACCCAGCGTTTGGTGATGTCCATGGGTTCCAGACTTAAGGCAGTGATTGCCTCCAAAGGATTCGCAACAAAATATTGAAAATAAAAATATTTTGTTTGGGTTTGGTTTATTTGTCCAATTACTTTTGACCTCCTAAAATGTGGAGTGTTTGTAAAGAAATGTGTACAATTCCTACAATTTCTATCACATATTTTTGTTCAAACCTTCAAATTAAACGTTTCAATCTGCACTTGAATTCTGTTGTAGAGGTTTCATTTCAAATCCAATGTGGTGGCATGCAGAGCCCAACTCGCAAAAATTGTGTCACTGTCCAAATAATTCTGGACCTAAGGGGTGCTTCACACACAGCGAGCTCGCTGCCGAGATCGCTGCTGAGTCACGCTTTTTGTGACGCAGCAGTGACCTCATTAGCGATCTCGCTGTGTGTGACACTGAGCAGCGATCTGGCCCCTGCTGTGAGATCGCTGCTCGTTACACACAGCCCTGGTTCGTTTTCTTCAAAGCCGCTCTCCCGCTGTGACACACAGATCGCTGTGTGTGACAGCGAGAGAGCGACAAATGAAGCGAGCAGGGAGCAGGAGCCGGCGTCTGACAGCTGAGGTAAGCTTGTAACCAAGATAAACATCGGGTAACCAAGGTGGTTACCCGATATTTACCTTAGTTACCAGCCTCCGCAGCTCTCACGCTGCCTGTGCTGCCGGCTCCGGCTCTCTGCACATGTAGCTGCTGTACACATCGGGTTAATTAACCCGATGTGTACAGCAGCTAGGAGAGCAAGGAGCCAGCGCTCAGTGTGCGCGGCTCCCTGCTCTCTGCACATGTAGCTGCATTACACATCGGGTTAATTAACCCGATGTGTACAGCAGCTAGGAGAGCAAGGAGCCAGCGCTCAGTGTGCGTGGCTCCCTGCTCTCTGCACACAGCGCTGGTAACTAATGTAAACATCGGGTAACCATACCCGATGTTTACCTTAGTTACCAGTCTCCGCAGCTTCCAGTCGGCGGCTCCGTGCAAGCGCAGCGTCGCTTGCACGTCGCTGCTGGCTGGGGGCTGTTCAGTGGTCGCTGGTGAGATCTGCCTGTTTGACAGCTCACCAGCGACCATGTAGCGATGCAGCAGCGATCCTGACCAGGTCAGATCGCTGGTCGGATCGCTGCTGCATCGCTAAGTGTGAAGGTACCTTAACTGTATATTCCTGTAGGGAAATTGTACTCCGCCCCTGTGTATATAGATTACAGAAGGAGCATCTCTGGCTACGCAGGGGGTCTTTGAAGAATTGGGGAAGGTGTGATAAGCTAATGCAAATGTATCTGTTCCATCTCCTGACAAGGGAATCTTGTCCTGGCTGTTAATTTGGCAGGGCTCTGGAGGAAGAGAGGGGAGGGGGGATCCGGGATCACTCTTGATCCCAGAGACCATGAAAACATATCTGCTTATTATATTTTCATGACAGCGGTTTCATGGTTTAGTGTAATAGTCATGGGGGTCTTTGGCTGGCGGATTATTGCTGCGTCCTAGTATTTGATAAGGGTTTAATGGTAGTTCGCTGACATGGTGAGCAGTTTTGGGGGGGTGCACTTGGCGGCTTAATCTTTGGCGTTAACGTTGAGTGTGTGCTATTGCTGGTCAGAGGTGAGGGGGCAGGTGGTTGAGTTTTCACTAGGGTGTGCCTCGGTCCAGGTCCGGTTCTCCAATATGGGCTGTGTGTGTACGAAGGGTTTTCATGTTCACTGGTGGGCGGTATGGTTTGTTGCGGTCAGACGTTCAGGAGAGGTCGAGATGATTGGGACGGCAGATCTTTTGGGAACCCGTCCTTTCTTGCAGCAGTAGATGACATCTCCCTGGGGGCCTTGGAGTTGACCATTTACCGGATTTGGTTTCCAGGTTAGCTGTTTATTAATAGAAAATAGTTGGCAGATTAATGTGTTAAAAAAAGGTGTGGCATGATAATCCCTGGTGGGAGAAGGAGTTTGTTGCCTTTTTACGGCACTTGGGTCTCAGTGTTTGTTTACAATTTCTTGGAGTACATATATATTGTGTGGAGCTGAGTGTTTTATGGTTGCTCAATGTCTGGTTGTTGAGGTCCGTGGTTTGGGTTCTGTCCGGTAGTCGGGGATTATCCGGTATTAGGGATGGTTGAGTGCTAATTTTCTGTTCCTGGTCCAACCTGGTACTACTAAGTGTGTTTTGATAAGTCAACGTGTTTGATTCGTCTAGGCGGGGCCCTATGTGGGAAGTCAGGTCGTGGGTCATTATTAGGTTCCCGTGTATATCGTGTAAGGGCACGGGTCATTATTAGGTTCCCGTGTATATCATGCTGCTTTTGGGGGTTGAGTTTGGTTTATTGAATATGTGGTTCTACGTGCCGCTTGGAGTTTTTGCATGATCTGCAGTTATATGGGGTGCTTACGGGAGTCTGTTGGTCGTGGCTGCACAGGGGCAGTTGTAACAAATTTTATACACGCGGACTGGTGGGTTCTTACTGTGGTTCTTTAGGGTTGCCGACTGAGCTTTTGGCAGACTGTATCGGGTGGTATTCGTTGTAGCCATTGATAGAAGCTACGTAGGAGTTCATTATATAAAGAGAAGGTAGTTCCCACTTACGATGGGCTTTGGGGTTTCTTCTGGGTACAGCGGGCCCTGCTTTGCCTTACGGGTACATGGCTCGCCTCAGAGTGGTTTCTTTTCTGGTACCCCCGGACGGTGGGGCCTAGGGTAATGTGTTGGCGCAAGGAATGTGTAACATTTGAGTTGGGTGACCCAGTGTGTGATTTGCTGGTGTCAGGGGTCTCTGGTTGGCGAATTGTTTGATTATCCAGCTGGCCAGTGCGGATGGCAGGTGTTGCTCCATTTGTCAGGAATTCCGTATAGAGCATGAGGCAGGACATGTTGTTTCGATGGCCGGATGATTGGTCTCCCGCGGTGGTGTAGCCCCTCCGGCACTACATGGCTATGGGCTCCTTCGGTTATGCGTATTTGTCAGGACTGGCTGGTATTATGGGGACACGATCGTTGTGCGGCGCAGCTGCAGGGGAGGTGTATTTGAAGTAGTGTGCGAGCAAGTTGCAACTATAACATTACCTTCCTTAATGTCGGGCTGGTGGCATGCCATGGCAGGGGAAGCTAGTGTGGTTCATTGATTTTTAATGATTTTAAGGACCAGGTAATCGTCTGGGGCTGTGCCCCGTTTGGGGGTGTTTTGCGGTACTTTAAGGCTGAGTGGCGGACAGGCACGGGGCACCTGGTGGGTGCAACGTTTTGACGGATAGCCTGGGTTTATGGTGTCTGGAGTTCCAGAGAAATGTGGTGTGTGTCTGAGTTTTTCTTGGACTTCGGGTCGTGTAGAGTTGCTTTTCTTTTGGGTGAAGGAGACTTGGTCGCTGGGGCGTCAAGGGGCTTGATTTGTGACATCAGGCCTGGATGCCTTGGTCCATTTCTTCCTGCCTGGGTGCCGTGCTCGTGTTGTTGCTCATAGGGGCTTCTGTTTTGGAATGACTACATAGTGGGTTTTACCGGGCACGTTTTCAGGAATCTGCCGGAGGTTGGGGAATCAGTAGGTTCTTTCGTTTACAGCAATAATGGTTGGCTTTGCTTAATTATCAGGTGATGTGCAATTTTCGGAGGCGCCTGCAAAGTTGCGGTCTCAACGAGGCAGAGTTTATCCCCTATTCCATGGGGGTGGGGAGGCGGCTCAGGTGGCTCGTTGTGGACTGGTCGCGCAGGCGGTGCATAGGATCGGATGATGTGGTCGGCTATTTGCAGGTCTTGGGTGAGGCGGACCTTGTTGTACTGGTGGTTTGGTGTAGGTTGGCATTGTGAGGTCTAATGGGGGTCAGTTTTGCTCAATTGGTATTGGTACAGAAGCATTGGTTACTTGAGCCGCGGAGTTGGCTCGTGTTGGGTTTTGTTGGTGGGACTCGCACGTACAAGGTGTCATACGTGCTCGCTGTGGCAGAAAGGAGGGGGGTATTTGAAGTCGGTGGATGGCACAAAGAGCGGGGGGGTGAACCCAGTGCAGGAGCGGGTTACCCCTGGTGGTGCAATGGTATACTTGGTTAAGGTGGGTCCCTGCTGTGCTGGGTCACAGCGGGACATGTTAACGTGGGACCCTGCTGTGCTGGGTCACAGCGGGGCATGTTAACGTGGGTCCCTGCTGGGCTGGGTCCCAGCAGGACATTGGTTGGGCAACACTTGGCTGGGTGTCCACGAGAGGGTGAAGTGCGGCTGAGGGCACGTGGTGGAGCTGGTGTTGCAATCATGTACAATGGACTCTTCATTTACCCCCCCCCTTTGGCTAGTGGTTATGTTTATGGAATATTACTGTTATTGTTTGTTGGTGTTAATAAACGGGGCTGCTGTGGCCTTTTACATCCAATGTCAAGCAGTCGTGTCTTATTTTAGGTTAAGGAGGGGTAAGTGTGGGTTTTTTGGGATGGGTCATTACAGTGAAGCCGTCAGTCAGACTTTCCTAAGTCAAGACAAGCCCGGACGACTGCCCCAAAGGGGCTACAGGGAGGGCGCACATGACTGTGGAGGGATGCTAGGCCTGACGGTTATTGAAGGGTTAAAGTGTAGTGCTTTTGTAGGGGAAGGTGTGGGGTGGAGCTATGGGGGCTATGGTGCCATGTGAGTGGGCAGGGAGTGGTTAGTGGTGGGAGAGATATATAGGGCAGAACTGTGGGAAGGGGGCAGTCATTCCTTACCTGGCAGACGTCCGGAATCGTCCCGCCCTCCCGCTTTAATTTTAGGATCCTCTGGAGATCGACATGGAGAAGAGAAGAGGATTGACCTTGTCGCAGCAGTCAGCGGAAAGGAGGGGGGTATTTGAAGTCGGTGGATTGCACAAAGAGCGGGGGGGGGGGGGGGTGAACCCAGTGCAGGAGCGGGTTACCCCTGGTGGTGCAATGGTATACTTGGTTAAGGTGTAAGGTGAGTTCCTGCTGTGCTGGGTCACAGCGGGACATGTTAACGTGGGACCCTGCTGTGCTGGGTCACAGCGGGGCATGTTAACGTGGGTCCCTGCTGGGCTGGGTCCCAGCAGGACATTGGTAAGGCAACACTCGGATGGGTGTCCTCGAGCCGGCGTAGTGCGGCTGAGGGCATGTGGTGGAGCTGGTGTTGTAATCATGTACAATGGACTCTTCATTTACCCCCCCCCCTCCTTTGGCTAGTGGTTATGTTTATGGAATATTACTACGTTTTATTGATAAATGTTATTGCTTGTTGGTGTTAATAATCGGGGCTGCTGTGGCCTTTTACATCCAATGTTACGCAGTCGTGTCTTATTTTAGGTTAAGGAGGGGTAAGTGTGGGTTTTTGGGATGGATCATTACAGTGAAGCAGTCAGTCAGACTTTCCTAAGTCAGGTCAGTGAGTGCTTGCAACAGCAAATTACCCGCTGAGGAGAAAAACAAATCCTCAATCTCGTCCGTAGTAATAGCGTTCCAGGATAAAGCATAGTAATACATCAGGGTATAAAACCACTTGTGTCGGTAACAATATAACTTACACAATGTACGGTTACATCCTCAATTTATTTACAGGACCAGTAAAGGCAATGGTAGCAGGGATTATTTTACCAGAAATCCAGTTTCCAGATGACATATTTATATGGATCACAGGAATTATGCGAAATAACGATCGCAAAAAGGCCATTGGGAAAAGGCTAATTCAAAGCAGTGTCATTTATGTTTTATAGCCTAGAAAAAATAGAATAAATTTATAGGAAGGGCAGAACAACACGCCATCAGGAGAAAAACAGAACCGAAGACATGGGATAATCAGGAACACCTCAATAATCATGCACTCATACAGACAAAAAAGAAATCTAACAGTGCCCACTATCTTCTATCCCTGGACACTAAAAAGATCTTACCATACCTGAACCACGGAGGTTGGCACCCTAGAAACACCTACCCCACTCATCGTCGACTATCCACTAAGGTGCATCTAGAAAGGGGGTGAATGAAAGATTAAAGAATAGATAATGAAGACCACTGCGCTACCCACATGTGCATATAGTGGGAGAAACTTGAAAGTGAGTCAAGGGGCTCCTAGTGACTTTAACCAAAATACAATGATCTGTATATAGACAGTATATGCAAAAAGATCAGATAAATTAAAAGTCAGATTAGGTAAAAATATGAGCAGCAATATTCAAAATCAGCAAAATAATTAAATACCTGAAATGGTGACTCTGTAGATGCCTTGTGAACAGGTATGGTGGTTTAATCAGTAAACCAGTAGGACAGCTGATAATAGTTTTAAGAAATAAAGTTCAATAAACTGGGAGAATAAATAATATAAAAATATAGTTTTCCAATTATAAAGGATACATCAATACAAATGTCCAGTTCAGGACTGATACAAGTAAAATATATCTTTGTACCGTGTTAGCCAGTAGAGATAAAAAAAATTGTTTAAAAGAACAGAGAGTCCTCAGTGGTTGATACCTTTTAATGGCTAACTGAAAAGATGGTAATAATTGCAAGCTTTCGAGACTACTCAGGTCTCTTCATCAGGCATGGTATAACACAAAATCTGAAGAGTCACGTATTTATACACAACAGGACTTAGAATAGTGCAGTAAAAAAAAAAAAAAAAAAGAACAAGTTATATGAAACAGAACTATCTCTATGGCAGGGGGACAAGCTGTTCTAGCCATAGATACTGATGCAGTTCAGTGTGAAAGTTTTATTGTCCTTTGATAAGGGTCTGGTCCAGGGCTGTGACATGCTCGGATGCTCAGGACTTGGAGTTAAATGGTCGTCGTGAACAGGATGTATACTACTAGTGATGACTAGTTTGAAATAATAGGTTATACAACCAATTTGGTTGATCCCAGTAGGGCTGCTGTGCATCTGAGAAAAAGATAGAGTGAAATTAGAATGAACCCAAAAGGGTTAATGCACGAGCAGATGAACGCTGAGATGTATATAAACAGGATGAAAATGAAAGTGAAACCGTTTGTTGTGTATCTTGATAATAGCACAAAGTGTATTTCACATTATATTAGCCTCTTTTAATTGAAGCTGGAATGAATTCACAGTATTAGTATTAGAATTCAATATGCATCTTGTAAACAATGTCCAGGATGCACAAACAGATCATAACGTTGCTTTACTGCAGGCACCCTAGTGCAGGTGAGAATGGATGGAAATGAATGCAAACTCGCCGTTACTTGTAGCTGCAATAGCAGGGGTCTGTGTATTTGCTGTGGTGGAGGGGTGGGTAATCGCTCCCTTGCAATGGATACCCCCCACTGTTTGAGGAGCTAGGCTGCTGGGGATGGATGTGTGCGGGCTGTGTCTGGGCACACCGGCCGGATGAATCCCAGACACTCACCTAGCGCGCGATCAACAAACCGATCAACTAACGCGATCAACTGACGTCACACGCACGTTGAAAGCAGTGAGCTACAGAGTAGTGATGGGTAAAATGCGATTTTTTGGTGAGCCGGCTCTTTTGGATCGGCTCACCAAAAAGAGTCGGCTCTTTTGGCTCCGAAAACGGCTCTTCATTTCCTATTACCTTTGGCTTTAAATTTGAAGCCCAATTCTGGTATGTTGTAACCCATGATTGTACCTTTTAGTAAAAATCTACACGTGCCAATTTATGACATAAAACAGAATAGTTTCCAGAATAACCGGATTTTATATTATTTGCTGTAAAAACTTTAACAAACACAATGTTTGATAAAAAAAAAGTGCAGAAATCAAACAAGTGCAATTCAATTAGCTCAACACTACTGGCAATTGTATGCAGAATGGGATGTGATGTGAGAGGCTGCACTGCCTTGTATAGGACTAGTTCTGTGCATGAAGTTGGTCCCTCAGATTGGCACTGCTATCATGTAACAGGGGCTGCTGGGATTCACCAGAAACAACAGAACCATTCCAAGCTGCACTAGCTAATGGTGCATTTACACAGTCGCTGCAGCACCCGAGCCTGCGATCCAGTGATGCTCAATCCAGCATCGCGGATCATTTGTTCTCTTCCATTCAAGTGAATGGCAGAGAACAAGGGACGCACATTTACATCCGCTGTTTCTCCCTCGCTCAGCGAGGATTTACAAGCTGGCGGTAAATAACTATAATCAGGTTAAATCCAGATGTTAGTGTTCCTTTAATAAAGTGCCTGACTGCCTGACTGCTGCTTGTCACAGAATGGAGGGGGCGGGGCTGTGACTGCCTGACTGCTGCTTGCTTGTCACAGATTGGAGGGGGCGGGGCTGTGAGTCAGTGCTATGTGCGGCAGCAGGAGGAGCATGCATTCTCAGTCTTCTGGATCTGGATAAGATCAGAGTGACTACTGCCGGGAGGGAGGGGCCGAGAGGGGCGGGGCAAGAGGGGACTGACTGTGTGGAACGGAACTGGCAAAGAGCCGTTTACATTTCAATTGGCTCCCTGCCAGGAGCCGACTCATATGATTCACTATGAAGAGCCGGCTCTTAGAGCCGGCTCGTTCAGGAGCTACCCATCACTACTACAGAGGCTCACTGGGGACAAAAGGCTTTCCAACGCGTTTCGGAGGGAAACGTACCTCCTTCCTCAGGGTATGAACGCAGCCTGTTCCAAAGCATATTTATATACTGGACGGATTGCAGCTGGTGTAGGACACTTAGTGCTGTGCCCTAGTTATTGCTCCTATGGCCATTTAAGATTAATGTATATATTAGGCTCTAAATGAGATACATCCTGCAGCAAAAATTATAGTTATATGTACATGATGAGATCATGAATCAGAACAAGTGAAAAGATGAAGTGTGCATGTATAGAGATATAATTGTAAAACATATGTATAAGAAGGTACAGTTAGGTCCAGAAATATTTGGACAGTGACACAATTTTCGCGAGTTGGGCTCTGCATGCCACCACATTGGATTTGAAATGAAACCTCTACAACAGAATTCAAGTGCAGATTGTAACGTTTAATTTGAAGGTTTGAACAAAAATATCTGATAGAAATTGTAGGAATTGTACACATTTCTTTACAAACACTCCACATTTTAGGAGGTCAAAAGTAATTGGACAAATAAACCAAACCCAAACAAAATATTTTTATTTTCAATATTTTGTTGCGAATCCTTTGGAGGCAATCACTGCCTTAAGTCTGGAACCCATGGACATCACCAAACGCTGGGTTTCCTCCTTCTTAATGCTTTGCCAAGCCTTTACAGCCGCAGCCCTCAGGTCTTGCTTGTTTGTGGGTATTTCCGTCTTAAGTCTGGATTTGAGCAAGTGAAATGCATGCTCAATTGGGTTAAGATCTGGTGATTGACTTGGCCATTGCAGAATGTTCCACTTTTTTGCACTCATGAACTCCTTGGTAGCTTTGGCTGTATGCTTGGGGTCATTGTCCATCTGTACTATGAAGCGCCGCCCGATCAACTTTGCAGCATTTGGCTGAATCTGGGCTGAAAGTATATCCCGGTACACTTCAGAATTCATCCGGCTACTCTTGTCTGCTGTTATGTCATTAATAAACACAAGTGACCCAGTGCCATTGAAAGCCATGCATGCCTATGCCATCACGTTGCCTCCACCATGTTTTACAGAGGATGTGGTGTGCCTTGGATCATGTGCCGTTCCCTTTCTTTTCCAAACTTTTTTCTTCCCATCATTCTGGTACAGGTTGATCTTTGTCTCATCTGTCCATAGAATACTTTTCCAGAACTGAGCTGGCTTCATGAGGTGTTTTTCAGCAAATTTAACTCTGGCCTGTCTATTTTTGGAATTGATGAATGGTTTGCATCTAGATGTGAACCCTTTGTATTTACTTTCATGGAGTCTTCTCTTTACTGTTGACTTAGAGACAGATACACCTACTTCACTGAGAGTGTTCTGGACTTCAGTTGATGTTGTGAACGGGTTCTTCTTCACAAAAGAAAGTATGCGGCGATCATCCACCACTGTTGTCATCCGTGGACGCCCAGGCCTTTTTGAGTTCCCAAGCTCACCAGTAAATTCCTTTTTTCTCAGAATGTACCCGACTGTTGATTTTGCTACTCTAAGCATGTCTGCTATCTCTCTGATGGATTTTTTCTTTTTTTTCAGCCTCAGGATGTTCTGCTTCACCTCAATTGAGAGTTCCTTAGACCGCATGTTGCCTGGTCACAGCAACAGCTTCCAAATGCAAAACCACACACCTGTAATCAACCCCAGACCTTTTAACTACTTCATTGATTACAGGTTAACGAGGGAGATGCCATCAGAGTTAATTGCAGCCCTTAGAGTCCCTTGTCCAATTACTTTTGGTCCCTTGAAAAAGAGGAGACTATGCATTACAGAGCTATGATTCCTAAACCCTTTCTCCAATTTGGATGTGAAAACTCTCATATTGCAGCTGGGAGTGTGCACTTTCAGCCCATATTATATATATAATTGTATTTCTGAACATGTTTTTGTAAACAGCTAAAATAACAAAACTTGTGTCACTGTCCAAATATTTCTGGCCCTGACTGTATATGTGAAAAATAGGAGGGGGGGAAGAAAGGAGATATGAAAAAAAAAATAATATATATATATATATATATATATATATACATATACATACATATATATAAAATTGTGTATTTTCTCTAAAAAGGACAAAATGTATAGAAAAAGCTAGTTTTTTTAAAAATATAATTTAATTGATAAATATCCATCTAAAAAATAGATATAAGATAATAGATATAATAGAGTATGCAAAAATATGTATTAGATGCAAATTATATAAGAAATATATAAAAATATATACATTTATTAAAAGAGGGGGGAGGGTTACCTCTGTACCGCAGACCTAAGTACATATATACACAAGCATATATATGTATATATTAATTATATATATATATATATATATATATATATATATATATATATACACACACACACACATACATATACATACCATTGCGACATGAGCGTGCACGCATACATGCACACATGCGTGCATGCACACCTGAAAGAGCTTAAAAATGAATGGGTGAATGATAGATGTTCATTCAAACCTACGGGCACTAAGGTGTTAAGATAGTAGATCCAGAAGCATTCCTTTTGTAGGATCTTTCTGTCCCAATTTCCCCCTCTTTGTGGGGGTCTAATATTGTCAATTCATATTATTTTTATAGATTTTACATCCCCACCATGAAAATTATTCACGTGTCTGGCTACTGGTGTATCATTATTTTTCTTGATGTCGTTCTTATGCTCACCTATTCTTTTTCTGAACTCCTTAATGGTTTTACCTACATACTGTTTTCCACAGCAGCAGCTCACCCTATAGATCACTCCTCTAGTTTTACATGTAATCAGTGATCTCATATCAAATTTTCTCCCATTGATGGAATTCACAAATTCCTTCCCCTCCTCAACAAATTTGCAATTAATGCAGTCGTGACATTTAAAACAACCCCTTATATCACTGATAGGCCGTGTCGATCTGCCCTCCCTATAATGGCTGTGTACCAGCCTATCCTTAAGGGATTTAGACTTCCAAAAGGTAATCGCTGGGTGGTCCGGCAAGCATTTCTTTAAGACAGGATCCATCTTCAAAATGGACCAATACTTAGTCAAAGTTCTTCTCAGGTCAGTCGCCCCATTATTGTAAGTGGTGATGAATCTCGTAACATAATTTTTCTCGCTATGCTTGTGTTTGGGATTCAAAACATTAGTCGATCCATCAAAGACACCGAATAAAAAGCCCTTTTAACCACCTTCCTTGGGTAGCCTCTCTCCCCTAGTTGCTCCATAAGATCCAAGGATTGATCGTTAAAGTCTTTCTTGTCAGCGCAATTGCGCTTCATTCTTATAAATTGTCCTTTAGGGATACCTGTTTTCAGAGACTTCGGGTGCACACTATCCCATCTAAGTAGGGAATTTGAAGATGTCTCTTTTCTGTAAGTACTAATAACAAGGCGACCACCCGGGCCTCTCTCAACCACGATATCCAAAAATGCAAGTTTGTCACAGTTTGTTTCAAAGGTGAATCACAAACCAATGTCATTGTGGTTTAGAGTTTGAACGAAACTACGGAAGCTCTCTTCCTGGCCTTTCCAAATTACAAAAACATCATCAATGTATCTAACCCATAGGACGATGTCTTCCGTATCAAAATGGCCGCTAAACACTATGGTTTCCTCCCACCAGCCTAGGAGCAGATTTGCATACGATGGGGCACAGCAACTCCCCATCGCGGTGCCCCTAAGCTGGTGGAAGTACTTACCATCAAAGGTGAAAGCGTTTTTAGTAAGGCAGAAACGTAAAGCTTTCAAGACAAACTCATTATGCCTACCAAGATGATTTCCCCTAGAATTCAAATAATATCTTGCGGCCTCCAGACCTGCATCATGTGGTATAGATGAGTAGAGGGCTTCTACGTCAATGCTACAAAGAAAAAAAAGAAAAAAAAGAAAGAAAAAAGGGGGAACCAGCACGATCTGAAATTGGCATGCATCATATAAAAAGTGAAAATTCACAAATTTATTCCAACTGTACTATAATAAAAAAATGAGATTTTTAGCAAATAATTGATCAATTTTTTGAGCCACCCCTGCCAACGTCACGGCAAATCTCAATAGGGGGGTCCTACTCTACATTCTGTATTTCATGTGCCATGCGGCCTCCTAGATAAAGTTAAAAGCAGAACCATAATGGAGCACACATACCTGCAACCTGTATATAGCCGCTTCCATGTTGCAAAAAAGGCACTTGTGGATAGAGACCAGCCCAGGTCCCAGCATGTGGAGCAAGCCCTACACATACCAGGACTATATCAGAACTGATCCTCCCAGTGTCAAACAGCAACCATTGATAAAGGCGGACCAGATCCAAGAATGGTGCTTAATTAGCATTGCCTGTGGAAAGGGGTGAGGTAACTGAGTCTGAACAGCTACCAACAGGAGGAATATATTGCAAGCCAAAATCAGGCGTGCATGGTATGGTGTTGGTCAGACACCAGATTTGTAGCATAACTACGGTCAAAACAGAGAAAAAAGGGGGAACCAGCACGATCTGAAATTGGCATGCATCATATAAAAAGTGAAAATTCACAAATTTATTCCAACTGTACTATAATAAAAAAATGAGATTTTTAGCAAATAATTGATCAATTTTTTGAGCCACCCCTGCCAACGTCACGGCAAATCTCAATAGGGGGGTCCTACTCTACATTCTGTATTTCATGTGCCATGCGGCCTCCTAGATAAAGTTAAAAGCAGAACCATAATGGAGCACACATACCTGCAACCTGTATATAGCCGCTTCCATGTTGCAAAAAAGGCACTTGTGGATAGAGACCAGCCCAGGTCCCAGCATGTGGAGCAAGCCCTACACATACCAGGACTATATCAGAACTGATCCTCCCAGTGCCAAACAGCAACCATTGATAAAGGCGGACCAGATCCAAGAATGGTGCTTAATTAGCATTGCCTGTGGAAAGGGGTGAGGTAACTGAGTCTGAACAGCTACCAACAGGAGGAATATATTGCAAGCCAAAATCAGGCGTGCATGGTATGGTGTTGGTCAGACACCAGATTTGTAGCATAACTACGGTCAAAACAGAGAAAAAAGGGGGAACCAGCACGATCTGAAATTGGCATGCATCATATAAAAAGTGAAAATTCACAAATTTATTCCAACTGTACTATAATAAAAAAATGAGATTTTTAGCAAATAATTGATCAATTTTTTGAGCCACCCCTGCCAACGTCACGGCAAATCTCAATAGGGGGGTCCTACTCTACATTCTGTATTTCATGTGCCATGCGGCCTCCTAGATAAAGTTAAAAGCAGAACCATAATGGAGCACACATACCTGCAACCTGTATATAGCCGCTTCCATGTTGCAAAAAAGGCACTTGTGGATAGAGACCAGCCCAGGTCCCAGCATGTGGAGCAAGCCCTACACATACCAGGACTATATCAGAACTGATCCTCCCAGTGTCAAACAGCAACCATTGATAAAGGCGGACCAGATCCAAGAATGGTGCTTAATTAGCATTGCCTGTGGAAAGGGGTGAGGTAACTGAGTCTGAACAGCTACCAACAGGAGGAATATATTGCAAGCCAAAATCAGGCGTGCATGGTATGGTGTTGGTCAGACACCAGATTTGTAGCATAACTACGGTCAAAACAGAGAAAAAAGGGGGAACCAGCACGATCTGAAATTGGCATGCATCATATAAAAAGTGAAAATTCACAAATTTATTCCAACTGTACTATAATAAAAAAATGAGATTTTTAGCAAATAATTGATCAATTTTTTGAGCCACCCCTGCCAACGTCACGGCAAATCTCAATAGGGGGGTCCTACTCTACATTCTGTATTTCATGTGCCATGCGGCCTCCTAGATAAAGTTAAAAGCAGAACCATAATGGAGCACACATACCTGCAACCTGTATATAGCCGCTTCCATGTTGCAAAAAAGGCACTTGTGGATAGAGACCAGCCCAGGTCCCAGCATGTGGAGCAAGCCCTACACATACCAGGACTATATCAGAACTGATCCTCCCAGTGTCAAACAGCAACCATTGATAAAGGCGGACCAGATCCAAGAATGGTGCTTAATTAGCATTGCCTGTGGAAAGGGGTGAGGTAACTGAGTCTGAACAGCTACCAACAGGAGGAATATATTGCAAGCCAAAATCAGGCGTGCATGGTATGGTGTTGGTCAGACACCAGATTTGTAGCATAACTACGGTCAAAACAGAGAAAAAAGGGGGAACCAGCACGATCTGAAATTGGCATGCATCATATAAAAAGTGAAAATTCACAAATTTATTCCAACTGTACTATAATAAAAAAATGAGATTTTTAGCAAATAATTGATCAATTTTTTGAGCCACCCCTGCCAACGTCACGGCAAATCTCAATAGGGGGGTCCTACTCTACATTCTGTATTTCATGTGCCATGCGGCCTCCTAGATAAAGTTAAAAGCAGAACCATAATGGAGCACACATACCTGCAACCTGTATATAGCCGCTTCCATGTTGCAAAAAAGGCACTTGTGGATAGAGACCAGCCCAGGTCCCAGCATGTGGAGCAAGCCCTACACATACCAGGACTATATCAGAACTGATCCTCCCAGTGTCAAACAGCAACCATTGATAAAGGCGGACCAGATCCAAGAATGGTGCTTAATTAGCATTGCCTGTGGAAAGGGGTGAGGTAACTGAGTCTGAACAGCTACCAACAGGAGGAATATATTGCAAGCCAAAATCAGGCGTGCATGGTATGGTGTTGGTCAGACACCAGATTTGTAGCATAACTACGGTCAAAACAGAGAAAAAAGGGGGAACCAGCACGATCTGAAATTGGCATGCATCATATAAAAAGTGAAAATTCACAAATTTATTCCAACTGTACTATAATAAAAAAATGAGATTTTTAGCAAATAATTGATCAATTTTTTGAGCCACCCCTGCCAACGTCACGGCAAATCTCAATAGGGGGGTCCTACTCTACATTCTGTATTTCATGTGCCATGCGGCCTCCTAGATAAAGTTAAAAGCAGAACCATAATGGAGCACACATACCTGCAACCTGTATATAGCCGCTTCCATGTTGCAAAAAAGGCACTTGTGGATAGAGACCAGCCCAGGTCCCAGCATGTGGAGCAAGCCCTACACATACCAGGACTATATCAGAACTGATCCTCCCAGTGTCAAACAGCAACCATTGATAAAGGCGGACCAGATCCAAGAATGGTGCTTAATTAGCATTGCCTGTGGAAAGGGGTGAGGTAACTGAGTCTGAACAGCTACCAACAGGAGGAATATATTGCAAGCCAAAATCAGGCGTGCATGGTATGGTGTTGGTCAGACACCAGATTTGTAGCATAACTACGGTCAAAACAGAGAAAAAAGGGGGAACCAGCACGATCTGAAATTGGCATGCATCATATAAAAAGTGAAAATTCACAAATTTATTCCAACTGTACTATAATAAAAAAATGAGATTTTTAGCAAATAATTGATCAATTTTTTGAGCCACCCCTGCCAACGTCACGGCAAATCTCAATAGGGGGGTCCTACTCTACATTCTGTATTTCATGTGCCATGCGGCCTCCTAGATAAAGTTAAAAGCAGAACCATAATGGAGCACACATACCTGCAACCTGTATATAGCCGCTTCCATGTTGCAAAAAAGGCACTTGTGGATAGAGACCAGCCCAGGTCCCAGCATGTGGAGCAAGCCCTACACATACCAGGACTATATCAGAACTGATCCTCCCAGTGTCAAACAGCAACCATTGATAAAGGCGGACCAGATCCAAGAATGGTGCTTAATTAGCATTGCCTGTGGAAAGGGGTGAGGTAACTGAGTCTGAACAGCTACCAACAGGAGGAATATATTGCAAGCCAAAATCAGGCGTGCATGGTATGGTGTTGGTCAGACACCAGATTTGTAGCATAACTACGGTCAAAACAGAGAAAAAAGGGGGAACCAGCACGATCTGAAATTGGCATGCATCATATAAAAAGTGAAAATTCACAAATTTATTCCAACTGTACTATAATAAAAAAATGAGATTTTTAGCAAATAATTGATCAATTTTTTGAGCCACCCCTGCCAACGTCACGGCAAATCTCAATAGGGGGGTCCTACTCTACATTCTGTATTTCATGTGCCATGCGGCCTCCTAGATAAAGTTAAAAGCAGAACCATAATGGAGCACACATACCTGCAACCTGTATATAGCCGCTTCCATGTTGCAAAAAAGGCACTTGTGGATAGAGACCAGCCCAGGTCCCAGCATGTGGAGCAAGCCCTACACATACCAGGACTATATCAGAACTGATCCTCCCAGTGTCAAACAGCAACCATTGATAAAGGCGGACCAGATCCAAGAATGGTGCTTAATTAGCATTGCCTGTGGAAAGGGGTGAGGTAACTGAGTCTGAACAGCTACCAACAGGAGGAATATATTGCAAGCCAAAATCAGGCGTGCATGGTATGGTGTTGGTCAGACACCAGATTTGTAGCATAACTACGGTAAAACAGAGAAAAAAGGGGGAACCAGCACGATCTGAAATTGGCATGCATCATATAAAAAGTGAAAATTCACAAATTTATTCCAACTGTACTATAATAAAAAAATGAGATTTTTAGCAAATAATTGATCAATTTTTTGAGCCACCCCTGCCAACGTCACGGCAAATCTCAATAGGGGGGTCCTACTCTACATTCTGTATTTCATGTGCCATGCGGCCTCCTAGATAAAGTTAAAAGCAGAACCATAATGGAGCACACATACCTGCAACCTGTATATAGCCGCTTCCATGTTGCAAAAAAGGCACTTGTGGATAGAGACCAGCCCAGGTCCCAGCATGTGGAGCAAGCCCTACACATACCAGGACTATATCAGAACTGATCCTCCCAGTGTCAAACAGCAACCATTGATAAAGGCGGACCAGATCCAAGAATGGTGCTTAATTAGCATTGCCTGTGGAAAGGGGTGAGGTAACTGAGTCTGAACAGCTACCAACAGGAGGAATATATTGCAAGCCAAAATCAGGCGTGCATGGTATGGTGTTGGTCAGACACCAGATTTGTAGCATAACTACGGTCAAAACAGAGAAAAAAGGGGGAACCAGCACGATCTGAAATTGGCATGCATCATATAAAAAGTGAAAATTCACAAATTTATTCCAACTGTACTATAATAAAAAAATGAGATTTTTAGCAAATAATTGATCAATTTTTTGAGCCACCCCTGCCAACGTCACGGCAAATCTCAATAGGGGGGTCCTACTCTACATTCTGTATTTCATGTGCCATGCGGCCTCCTAGATAAAGTTAAAAGCAGAACCATAATGGAGCACACATACCTGCAACCTGTATATAGCCGCTTCCATGTTGCAAAAAAGGCACTTGTGGATAGAGACCAGCCCAGGTCCCAGCATGTGGAGCAAGCCCTACACATACCAGGACTATATCAGAACTGATCCTCCCAGTGTCAAACAGCAACCATTGATAAAGGCGGACCAGATCCAAGAATGGTGCTTAATTAGCATTGCCTGTGGAAAGGGGTGAGGTAACTGAGTCTGAACAGCTACCAACAGGAGGAATATATTGCAAGCCAAAATCAGGCGTGCATGGTATGGTGTTGGTCAGACACCAGATTTGTAGCATAACTACGGTCAAAACAGAGAAAAAAGGGGGAACCAGCACGATCTGAAATTGGCATGCATCATATAAAAAGTGAAAATTCACAAATTTATTCCAACTGTACTATAATAAAAAAATGAGATTTTTAGCAAATAATTGATCAATTTTTTGAGCCACCCCTGCCAACGTCACGGCAAATCTCAATAGGGGGGTCCTACTCTACATTCTGTATTTCATGTGCCATGCGGCCTCCTAGATAAAGTTAAAAGCAGAACCATAATGGAGCACACATACCTGCAACCTGTATATAGCCGCTTCCATGTTGCAAAAAAGGCACTTGTGGATAGAGACCAGCCCAGGTCCCAGCATGTGGAGCAAGCCCTACACATACCAGGACTATATCAGAACTGATCCTCCCAGTGTCAAACAGCAACCATTGATAAAGGCGGACCAGATCCAAGAATGGTGCTTAATTAGCATTGCCTGTGGAAAGGGGTGAGGTAACTGAGTCTGAACAGCTACCAACAGGAGGAATATATTGCAAGCCAAAATCAGGCGTGCATGGTATGGTGTTGGTCAGACACCAGATTTGTAGCATAACTACGGTCAAAACAGAGAAAAAAGGGGGAACCAGCACGATCTGAAATTGGCATGCATCATATAAAAAGTGAAAATTCACAAATTTATTCCAACTGTACTATAATAAAAAAATGAGATTTTTAGCAAATAATTGATCAATTTTTTGAGCCACCCCTGCCAACGTCACGGCAAATCTCAATAGGGGGGTCCTACTCTACATTCTGTATTTCATGTGCCATGCGGCCTCCTAGATAAAGTTAAAAGCAGAACCATAATGGAGCACACATACCTGCAACCTGTATATAGCCGCTTCCATGTTGCAAAAAAGGCACTTGTGGATAGAGACCAGCCCAGGTCCCAGCATGTGGAGCAAGCCCTACACATACCAGGACTATATCAGAACTGATCCTCCCAGTGTCAAACAGCAACCATTGATAAAGGCGGACCAGATCCAAGAATGGTGCTTAATTAGCATTGCCTGTGGAAAGGGGTGAGGTAACTGAGTCTGAACAGCTACCAACAGGAGGAATATATTGCAAGCCAAAATCAGGCGTGCATGGTATGGTGTTGGTCAGACACCAGATTTGTAGCATAACTACGGTCAAAACAGAGAAAAAAGGGGGAACCAGCACGATCTGAAATTGGCATGCATCATATAAAAAGTGAAAATTCACAAATTTATTCCAACTGTACTATAATAAAAAAATGAGATTTTTAGCAAATAATTGATCAATTTTTTGAGCCACCCCTGCCAACGTCACGGCAAATCTCAATAGGGGGGTCCTACTCTACATTCTGTATTTCATGTGCCATGCGGCCTCCTAGATAAAGTTAAAAGCAGAACCATAATGGAGCACACATACCTGCAACCTGTATATAGCCGCTTCCATGTTGCAAAAAAGGCACTTGTGGATAGAGACCAGCCCAGGTCCCAGCATGTGGAGCAAGCCCTACACATACCAGGACTATATCAGAACTGATCCTCCCAGTGTCAAACAGCAACCATTGATAAAGGCGGACCAGATCCAAGAATGGTGCTTAATTAGCATTGCCTGTGGAAAGGGGTGAGGTAACTGAGTCTGAACAGCTACCAACAGGAGGAATATATTGCAAGCCAAAATCAGGCGTGCATGGTATGGTGTTGGTCAGACACCAGATTTGTAGCATTTGTACCACCATGCCATGCACGCCTGATTTTGGTTTGCTTTGTATTCCTCCTGTTGGTAGCTGTTCAGATTCAGTTACCTCACCCCTTTCCACAGGCAATGCTAATTAAGCACCATCTTGGATCTGGTCCGCCTTTATCAATGGTTGCTGTTTGGCACTGGGAGGATCAGTTCTGATATAGTCCTGGTATGGTGCAGAGCTTGCTCCACATGCTGGGACCTGGGCTGGTCTCTATCCACAAGTGCCTTTTTTGCAACATAGAAGCGGTTATATACAGGTTACAGGTATGTGTGCTCTATTATGGTTCTGCTTTTAACTTTATCTAGGAGGCCGCATGGCACATGAAATACAGAATGTAGAGTAGGACCCCCCTATTGAGATTTGCCGTGACGTTGGCAGGGGTGGCTCAAAAAATTGATCAATTATTTGCTAAAAATCTCATTTTTTTTATTGTAGTACAGTTGGAATAAATCTGTGAATTTTCACTTTTTATATGATGCATGCCAATTTCAGATCGTGCTGGCTCCCCTCTCTCTCTGTTTGGTCGTAGTTATGCTACAAATTCTGGTGGCCGGTCACCACCATGCCATGCACGCCTGATTTTGGTTTGCTTTGTATTCCTCCTGTTGGTAGCTGTTCAGATTCAGTTACCTCACCCCTTTCCACAGGCAATGCTAATTAAGCACCATCTTGGATCTGGTCCGCCTTTATCAATGGTTGCTGTTTGGCACTGGGAGGATCAGTTCTGATATAGTCCTGGTATGGTGCAGAGCTTGCTCCACATGCTGGGACCTGGGCTGGTCTCTATCCACAAGTGCCTTTTTTGCAACATAGAAGCGGTTATATACAGGTTACAGGTATGTGTGCTCTATTATGGTTCTGCTTTTAACTTTATCTAGGAGGCCGCATGGCACATGAAATACAGAATGTAGAGTAGGACCCCCCTATTGAGATTTGCCGTGACGTTGGCAGGGGTGGCTCAAAAAATTGATCAATTATTTGCTAAAAATCTCATTTTTTTTTATTGTAGTACAGTTGGAATAAATCTGTGAATTTTCACTTTTTATATGATGCATGCCAATTTCAGATCGTGCTGGCTCCCCTCTCTCTCTGTTTGGTCGTAGTTATGCTACAAATTCTGGTGGCCGGTCACCACCATGCCATGCACGCCTGATTTTGGTTTGCTTTGTATTCCTCCTGTTGGTAGCTGTTCAGATTCAGTTACCTCACCCCTTTCCACAGGCAATGCTAATTAAGCACCATCTTGGATCTGGTCCGCCTTTATCAATGGTTGCTGTTTGGCACTGGGAGGATCAGTTCTGATATAGTCCTGGTATGGTGCAGAGCTTGCTCCACATGCTGGGACCTGGGCTGGTCTCTATCCACAAGTGCCTTTTTTGCAACATAGAAGCGGTTATATACAGGTTACAGGTATGTGTGCTCTATTATGGTTCTGCTTTTAACTTTATCTAGGAGGCCGCATGGCACATGAAATACAGAATATAGAGTAGGACCCCCCTATTGAGATTTGCCGTGACGTTGGCAGGGGTGGCTCAAAAAATTGATCAATTATTTGCTAAAAATCTCATTTTTTTTATTGTAGTACAGTTGGAATAAATCTGTGAATTTTCACTTTTTATATGATGCATGCCAATTTCAGATCGTGCTGGCTCCCCTCTCTCTCTGTTTGGTCGTAGTTATGCTACAAATTCTGGTGGCCGGTCACCACCATGCCATGCACGCCTGATTTTGGTTTGCTTTGTATTCCTCCTGTTGGTAGCTGTTCAGATTCAGTTACCTCACCCCTTTCCACAGGCAATGCTAATTAAGCACCATCTTGGATCTGGTCCGCCTTTATCAATGGTTGCTGTTTGGCACTGGGAGGATCAGTTCTGATATAGTCCTGGTATGGTGCAGAGCTTGCTCCACATGCTGGGACCTGGGCTGGTCTCTATCCACAAGTGCCTTTTTTGCAACATAGAAGCGGTTATATACAGGTTACAGGTATGTGTGCTCTATTATGGTTCTGCTTTTAACTTTATCTAGGAGGCCGCATGGCACATGAAATACAGAATGTAGAGTAGGACCCCCCTATTGAGATTTGCCGTGACGTTGGCAGGGGTGGCTCAAAAAATTGATCAATTATTTGCTAAAAATCTCATTTTTTTTATTGTAGTACAGTTGGAATAAATCTGTGAATTTTCACTTTTTATATGATGCATGCCAATTTCAGATCGTGCTGGCTCCCCTCTCTCTCTGTCAATGCTACAAAGTAGCATACCCTCTTCAAGAAAGACATCATCTATTTTACAGAGAAAATCAGTTGAGTCTCCTAGGTATGAGTTGAGAGCTAAGAGAAAAGGTCGAAAGATCCTATCAATATAGATACTAAGTGTTTCGGTAAGACTCCCTACCCCTGATACAATTGGGTGGCCCTTTAGGGGATTTAGCCCCTTATGGACCTTTGGGAGCGTATATAAAGGTAGCCTGTACTGGAAAAGTTGGAAGCAAATAATCAAACTCATTTTTGTCTATGATATGATCATTTAATTAACGGAATTAACGGAACCTGAAAACTCATCTGTTCAGAAATGCCTACAATCTACAATGAACTCGCTGCCGCCCGACCACCGTGCGGAGCTGCCGCCCGACCACCGTGCGGAGCCGCCGCCTGACCTACACCCCACCTATTGTCTCCTCCCCATAATCCTATAGAATGTAAGCCCGCAAGGGTAGGGCCCTCTTCCCTCTGTACTAGTCTGTCTACTGTAACTTGTATACGTATTTTGTATGTAACCCCCTTCTCATGTACAGCACCATGGAATTAATGGTGCTCTATAAATAAATAATAATAATAATAATAATTAATGCTTCCTCAAGCAATACTCTCAACTCGTCTCTGAAACCTGGGATCGGATTAGATGCTAATGTAGCATAACACATTTTGTCATTCAACAAATCAAGGCAGATTTTCTTGTACATAGGGGAGTCCATTAACATTGCCCCCCTTATCCGAGGGCTTAATTGTGATACTAGAGTCCCCTTCCAACAGACAGGCTCTGCATCTCTGGTTTTGTGAGATTGTGCTTTACAGTCCCTCGTTTCAAACCCTTGTTAATGTCATCAGATACCATATTGACAAAAATATCTACTACATCCACTTCGGTGGTGTTAGGGGGCATCTTACTGCTCTTATTTTTTAGGGAAGTAAAAGGACCATCCCCCACATCATTGAGATTAGATTCATCCAAATGGAACAGTAGGCGTACAAATAAACCACTATTAGGATAACAACCCAGGTGGAATTACACGAAAACCACTTAAACACACCTCTACAAAAATATATTTTATTCACATTTATGGTAGAAAAATATATAAGACACCAAATGTCTGACATATAAACAAAAACACAGTGCTCATAAAGGCCTAGTGGAGAGCAGAGGGAGCGTGCAGAGATAGATAGCTGATAGTTAAATAGCTCTCAGTGATCTAAGAGGGACTACAATACTCCTCAACTCCTCCTGCCTACTTGCGGAGAGTGTTATAAAGTTTTGAACACCCCCCGCTCCGGGTGGCTGTCCCTATATATCCCTGTACTCCACTGACCTATAACCACCACCAACCAGGTGCATTGTGAAGAGACCAGGACAACATACAATGTATTAAAATCTGTTGGTTCCTGACTAAGACTGGAGACTATGCTTCAGTCTAGGTACTGTAAACAGCAGTTTAGGACAAAGCTAATGGGCCCAACAAGATTGGTACCCACAGCTCCTCCCGACGCGTTTCCCCCCCTCCTAAATAAATGTTCGGGGGTTCATCAGGGGTGATTAGCCAACAACACCTGTGAATAGACAAAAACAGACAGTCGGTGTCTTTCAATATAAAATCCATCCAGTCTCCAAGAAATCCCCTACACATACAAGACTTACTTGGAGCGGCATCCAAGTTTGGTACATTAGCAGCAGCAGGGTGTACTTGTACAATATAACTTGACACCATCAACACAAAGGACTATAGATGTCCTCCTAGAATTAAATATAGTTACACACCACATAAGTCATTGTATCTCCAAAATACCTCCGCACCATACAATAGTCACACATATCAGTGTATATTGTGCCTCTACCTTCTTAGGTCCACTTTTCTTCTCATCCAACATATAATATTAATGTTGTTCAGTGTCTAACACCACCATATCTAAATATACATAGACAGTACAAAAAAATAATTGAGTATATATGAGTATATGCTTTAAGATAACATCTCTCCACAATATACCATGAAGATGGTGTCTTATGGTATCTAGTGCTAGAACAGAGCATACCCATTGGAGGCAAATGATGCATAATGTTCTACAGGAACAGTCAACCCTTTGGCACCACTTCTAGGCCTCTACTATAAGAGAAAAGAAAACCATCTCAGGAGGCCAAGGAGGCTTACATACTCAAAACTCACATAACCATACACAGGCATCAATGTCAACAATACCTATGAGTCTGAATAAAAGGCTTAGATGATACACAGTTTGGCACTTGAGATGATGTGCAGCGTGCACTATCTGGCAGGAAAAATCTGTCAGCCCTCTCTTAGGTTGTGGATTCTGCTCTCCTGATTAACTCCCTGTAGAGAAAACATATTGTATAGCTCATATACAGGGCGGAGGCATATTGGCTTACACTGCCCTCTCGCTTATCATTACCTGGGCACTGGTGTTTCCTTAATGGAAGCCCTAGGTCACTGCTTCAGATCCCACTAGTAAATGAACACGTCCTAGAAAGACATAATATACAAATAGCGCTAGTGCCAGGTTTTTGCATCAGGCATATCCAGATACTGGATATTATACACAGTCCTGATTAAATAAAGAGAGTCACCTACCAGCAGGATGCTCGGTCTACAATGACCATGGTACCAGGCGCTCAGACGTATCAGGTTCCTCGGGGCGCAACGATGTGACCTCCCGGGCTGAGGATCAGATGGTCCGTAATGTCCCTGCTTCCTGTCTGCCTCACCATTGCCATCTATTCTTTTAAAACGCCCGCGCCCCGAAATGGGGGTGGGACATCCTGTTCTCCGAGATGGACGTGTTGATGGACCAATCGGAGACGGATCCTGTATGGCCGGAAGTGACGCGTCAAGGACGGATTGACAGAACCCACGCCCAATCCTCGTCACTGGCACTGCAGGGAGTGACCTATCACTCAGTTGCAGCCGCCCTCAGTGGCAGCGACACCCAGTCGTCCTAGCAACCGCATCGGCCAGGACAGAGACAGATCCTGCCCGACCGGATGTGATGCATCTTGATTAGATTGACAGGACAATAGCCCTATCCTTGTTGCTGGCACTGAAGGGAAGTGTATCACTGAATCGCATCTGCCCTCTGCGACGCTGCAGTGCTACACCTAATCATCCCAGTAGCCACTTCGGCCAGGATAATCCCACCTAAGACTAAGTATCAGCACATGCCGACACATATTGTCCACTGATATTGTCCTGTGAGACCACCAACACATGTTTTAATTAATCAGCTAGCAAATGCTGCCTGTGTCAGTTCATTGTGAATTATTGATTAAACTTGAAACACAATGATTGCTTAGTGTCAACAGTCTGCCTGCACCTGTGGGAATGTCATTGTATGTCTCTAAGGGTTCTTGGAGTAGTTTTCTAATGAAAATAGGTAAAAATGACCCCAAAAATTGGCAAGAAAATGCCTTTCCTATCCTAAACTGAAAGCCAGAAGGGCTTAGATAAAGCTGACAAAGCTCAAATTCTCATAGATTCTGTTTCCCCGGTCGGAATAAATGAGAATTTGAGCTTTGTCAGCTTTATCTAAGCCCTTCTGGCTTTCAGTTTAGGATAGGAAAGGCATTTTCTTGCCAATTTTTGGGGTCATTTTTACCTATTTTCATTAGAAAACTACTCCAAGAACCCTTAGAGACATACAATGACATTCCCACAGGTGCAGGCAGACTGTTGACACTAAGCAATCATTGTGTTTCAAGTTTAATCAATAATTCACAATGAACTGACACAGGCAGCATTTGCTAGCTGATTAATTAAAACATGTGTTGGTGGTCTCACAGGACAATATCAGTGGACAATATGTGTCGGCATGTGCTGATACTTGGTCTTAGGTGGGATTATCCTGGCCGAAGTGGCTACTGGGATGATTAGGTGTAGCACTGCAGCGTCGCAGAGGGCAGATGCGATTCAGTGATACACTTCCCTTCAGTGCCAGCAACAAGGATAGGGCTATTGTCCTGTCAATCTAATCAAGATGCATCACATCCGGTCGGGCAGGATCTGTCTCTGTCCTGGCCGATGCGGTTGCTAGGACGACTGGGTGTCGCTGCCACTGAGGGTGGCTGCAACTGAGTGATAGGTCACTCCCTGCAGTGCCAGTGACGAGGATTGGGCGTGGGTTCTGTCAATCCGTCCTTGACGCGTCACTTCCGGCCATACAGGATCCGTCTCCGATTGGTCCATCAACACGTCCATCTCGGAGAACAGGATGTCCCACCCCCATTTCGGGGCGCGGGCGTTTTAAAAGAATAGATGGCAATGGTGAGGCAGACAGGAAGCAGGGACATTACGGACCATCTGATCCTCAGCCCGGGAGGTCACATCGTTGCGCCCCGAGGAACCTGATACGTCTGAGCGCCTGGTACCATGGTCATTGTAGACCGAGCATCCTGCTGGTAGGTGACTCTCTTTATTTAATCAGGACTGTGTATGATATCCAGTATCTGGATATGCCTGATGCAAAAACCTGGCACTAGCGCTATTTGTATATTATGTCTTTCTAGGACGTGTTCATTTACTAGTGGGATCTGAAGCAGTGACCTAGGGCTTCCATTAAGGAAACACCAGTGCCCAGGTAATGATAAGCGAGAGGGCAGTGTAAGCCAATATGCCTCCGCCCTGTATATGAGCTATACAATATGTTTTCTCTACAGGGAGTTAATCAGGAGAGCAGAATCCACAACCTAAGAGAGGGCTGACAGATTTTTCCTGCCAGATAGTGCACGCTGCACATCATCTCAAGTGCCAAACTGTGTATCATCTATCATCTAAGCCTTTTATTCAGACTCATAGGTATTGTTGACATTGATGCCTGTGTATGGTTATGTGAGTTTTGAGTATGTAAGCCTCCTTGGCCTCCTGAGACGGTTTTCTTTTCTCTTATAGTAGAGGCCTAGAAGTGGTGCCAAAGGGTTGACTGTTCCTGTAGAACATTATGCATCATTTGCCTCCAATGGGTATGCTCTGTTCTAGCACTAGATACCATAAGACACCATCTTCATGGTATATTGTGGAGAGATGTTATCTTAAAGCATATACTCATATATACTCAATTATTTTTTTGTACTGTCTATGTATATTTAGATATGGTGGTGTTAGACACTGAACAACATTAATATTATATGTTGGATGAGAAGAAAAGTGGACCTAAGAAGGTAGAGGCACAATATACACTGATATGTGTGACTATTGTATGGTGCGGAGGTATTTTGGAGATACAATGACTTATGTGGTGTGTAACTATATTTAATTCTAGGAGGACATCTATAGTCCTTTGTGTTGATGGTGTCAAGTTATATTGTACAAGTACACCCTGCTGCTGCTAATGTACCAAACTTGGATGCCGCTCCAAGTAAGTCTTGTATGTGTAGGGGATTTCTTGGAGACTGGATGGATTTTATATTGAAAGACACCGACTGTCTGTTTTTGTCTATTCACAGGTGTTGTTGGCTAATCACCCCTGATGAACCCCCGAACATTTATTTAGGAGGGGGGGGAAACGCGTCGGGAGGAGCTGTGGGTACCGATCTTGTTGGGCCCATTAGCTTTGTCCTAAACTGCTGTTTACAGTACCTAGACTGAAGCATAGTCTCCAGTCTTAGTCAGGAACCAACAGATTTTAATACATTGTATGTTGTCCTGGTCTCTTCACAATGCACCTGGTTGGTGGTGGTTATAGGTCAGTGGAGTCCAGGGATATATAGGGACAGCCACCCGGAGCGGGGGGGTGTTCAATTCTTTATAACACTCTCCGCAAGTAGGCAGGAGGAGTTGAGGAGTATTGTAGTCCCTCTTAGATCACTGAGAGCTATTTAACTATCAGCTATCTATCTCTGCACGCTCCCTCTGCTCTCCACTAGGCCTTTATGAGCACTGTGTTTTTGTTTATATGTCAGACATTTGGTGTCTTATATATTTTTCTACAACAATAGGCGTACATCTGGTAGTAGGTCCTCTGAGATGCCAAGACTAGTACACGTTTTCTCAGCCTCCTTACCAAAAAAGTCTTCCATTTTAATCTCCTAGCAAACAGGTATAGGTCTTTAATAGCACAAAACTCCTCAAAATCTGTAGTCGGCACAAAAGAAAGTCCTTTATTCAATACTGATTCCTCAGTTTTACTTAAAGTACGAGAGGAAAGATTTATAATTTGTGGGGCCCTATTAGACGTTAGTGGTTTTTGCTCCGTAGAAAATATTGATTCTCTAAAAAACCCCCTCTGCCTGCATTTTGTACTGACCCCCTGTTCATTCCTCTACCTTCACAAACTGGGGCAGGTGTCCGGGCTTGTCTTTAGCGGGCTGTTGAGAGTTAAGGTGGGCGGCACTCCTGTTATGATGTGGCCGACACCAGTAGCGGTGACGTGCTACTTCCAGGAACGGAATTCCCAGTGAAGACGTCACTGACGTATCTGGATTATACTGTGCATGCGTGCGTTTTATAAAATGGCGCTGCCCATAGCTGACAGTGCGGCACATTTTGTTTGAGTCTGGATGTGAAGGACGTGTCTGGTGAGTACACTTTGATAGAATCACTGACCTTTTTATCTTCAGTCTCTGATGGACTTTGGGCTTACTATTGCTTCTTATTTATTTACAGTCCGTTGGGGCATAATATTAGAATACTCGTCTTAATAATGACGATGTGCAGAGCATCATTGGAGAGACTCCCCTGAAGAGTTTTCTAAAACAAAACACGTTGGGAGGATGCGTGTTCCCTGCTATAATTTCGACTAGGAGCAACAAGGTGTGACTTGGTATTTATGACACCGTTGAATGGTGACCAATTATCCTGAGCCTTGGCTTCTATACTGATGCTCATCATCTAAATGCGGTAAGACCGTTTTTCTTTATCGTTCCTATGGGAGACCCAGACAATGGGTGTTTAGCTTCTGCCTCCGGAGGACACACAAAGTACTACACTTAAAAGTGTAGCTCCTCCCTCTGAGCTTATACACCCCCTGGAGAACCAGATCTAGCCAGTTTATCGCTTTGTGTTCAGGAGGCATACATCCATACATGCATTCTCATCTGATTTTTGATTTTTGGAAAGAGTTTGAAGAAAAGCAGGTCCAAGTGGACCCCCGGCATGTCCCTTCTCACCCCACTGTGTCGGCGGTGTTGTTAAGGTTGATTCCAAGGCTGGAGCCTTACATGCCGCTCTCCTTTACCATCCCTCCTGGGCTCTGGCTTGAAATGGGAGCCAGCACGGTTCTCCATGCTTGGCAGGAGACCGGTCTCCATCCGCAGCCCTTCAGGATCCTGCTGGACCGGAGCACTCATCCCCAGGGACTTAGCTTGCTGAGACGCAGGGTTCCAAGTACCTGAGGCGTTTATATATTGGGGGTCCCTGTACTTTATTGTTGTGGGAGAGTGTGCTGATTGTGTTTTATGACATTTCCGGCGGGTTCTCTGGCTGTCGCCTGAGAACCTCGCCGATGGTGCCTGCGCGCCGGCCGCACCGCTCAAATTTAGGCCCCGGCTTCGCCGGAGGCCTAGTTTCGGTTTCTCTGCCCTCGCATGTCACTCATGCAGAGGGACAGGCTCGGCTCCGCCCGGCGGCCGTTCTGCACAGGGGAGGGACACTCCTCACTGCAGTGTATGTCCCCTCCCCTGTAGGTCTCTATGGCCCTCCAGATCCCGCTCCCAAGCAAGTCCCGCCCCCTTTCTTCGCTCCGGCGGCCATTTTCTCAGCGTTCCCCCTGCGATCAGTCATTGCAGCGCTGGTCTGCAGCATCCCTGCTGAGGTGCTGTGCTTGGGGGTCCGGGCTTCGGGATCTGGAGGGCACACAACACCGCTCCAGCGGTCTGGTAAGCCACAACCTCTGGTTGTGGACCTCTGTATATACTCTCTGGGGGTCATTCTCTGGCAGAGCCCCCACTCCAGCAGCATGTCTCACACGAGGAGCAAGGCTCCAAAGCTGTATTCGGTATGCACTGCATGTAAGCTCCTACTGCCTGAATCGAGCACCTATCCACATTGTGATGCCTGCTCTAACCTGACAGTGCCTCAGCCTGGAGTCTCACTCCCAGTGGTCTCTCAGGCTGCTCCTGCTCCTGTGGCTGAACCCCCGGCTTGGGTAGAATCCTTTTCTAGGTCTATCTCCCAGTCTTTTGCCGACTCCATGGGACTTCTGTCCAGGACTTTGCTGAATATGCATCAGCCCCCTTCACAGGGTGCCTCTGCTGCTAGGGGTCTCTCAGGACTGGAGCTCACAGAGGATTCATCATCTGGTCGCAGACCCCGTCCTTCTAAGAGACACAGTGTTCCCTCTCCTTACTCGTCCCGCGGCTTTGATTCAGGAGCTGACTCGCAGGACGAGGAGGATGCCTTTACGGGGGGCTCGGAGGCTAACTCCATGTACCCCATTGATCTGTCCGAAAGTGACTCAGATGTTAGTGATTTGATTGCGTCCATTAATTCTGTACTGGATCTCAATCTGCCAGTATCAGAGGAACAACCCTCTCTGGCAGAAAAGCACCAGTTTACCTCGCCTAAAAGGGCAAAGAGTGTGTTCTTTAACCACTCCAGTTTTCAGGCCGCTGTGACCAAGCCCAGGGCCTGTCCTGACAAACGCTTCCAAAAGCGTGGTTCTGATGACCGTTTTCCCTTTCCACCTGAGGTGGTCATGGATGGCACCTCTCTTAAGGATTCCACTGACCGCCAGATTGACCTTCTGGCCAAATCTGTATATGAAGCGGCAGGGGCCTCGTTCTCCCCGACTTTTGCAGCAGTGTGGGCTCTCAAAGCCATCTCTGCTTCTCTAGAGGGGATGCATTCCCCCGCCAGGGAATCTATGCCCGAAATGGTTACCTTAACTTCCCAAGCTTCAGCTTTATCATCCTATGCCATGTCTGCCATGCTGGAGGCTTCTCACCGCACTGCGGTGGCTTCGGCTAATTCCCTCGCTATCCGCAGGATCTTGTGGCTTCGAGAGTGGAAGGCAGATGCTTCTTCAAAGAAGTACCTTGCTGGACTCCCTTTTGCTGGGTCCCGGCTGTTCGGTGAACAGCTGGATGAAATTATTAAGGAAGCTACTGGCGGGAAGAGTACTTCCATGCCACAAACCAAAACCAGGAAACCTGTCCAGGGCAGGAATCAGTCGAGGTTTCGTTCCTTTCGTTCCTCCAACTGGTCGTCCTCTAAGCCCTCGGCCTCGTCCACTAACTCAGCCAAGGACCAGAAATCCAACTGTCGCCCAAAAGCGCGTCCACAAAAGACCGCAGGAGGTGCTGCCACCAAGGCAGCGTCCTCGTGACTATCTGCCCGCTCCAGCAACATCCTTAGTCAGTGGCAGGCTCTCCCACTTTGGCGACGCGTGGTTTCAACACGTCTCCGATCAGTGGGTGCGGGATATCATCTCCCACGGCTACAGGATAGAATTCTCTTCCAGCCCGCCAAACAGATTTTTTCTGTCAACTCCCCCCTGCTCCAAGGCCGCTGCCTTCTCTCAGGCCGTGGCATCCTTGCAGGCCAACGGAGTAATTGTACCGGTTCCCGCCCGGGAACGGTTCAGAGGTTTCTACTCAAATCTCTTCCTAGTCCCCAAAAAGGATGGTTCCTTCCGGCCCATCCTGGATCTTAAGCTTCTCAACAAGCATGTTCAGGTGCGGCATTTTCGCATGGAGTCTCTGCGATCAGTAATTGCCTCAATGACCCAAGGGGATTTCCTGGCATCCATCGACATCAGAGATGCCTATCTGCATGTGCCAATTGCAGTTTCACACCAGCGTTGGCTACGTTTTGCAATCGGAGAGGAACATTTCCAATTCGTGGCTCTCCCCTTCAGGTTAGCCACGGCCCCTCGGGTATTCACCAAGGTCATGGCAGCAGTGATTGCGGTTCTGCACCTCCAGGGGTTGGCAGTGATTCCTTACCTGGACGACCTTCTAGTCAAGGCTTCATCCAGCGCAGACTGTCAGCGGAGTGTCTCGCTCACTCTCGCCACTCTAGCCCAATTCGGGTGGCTTGTCAATCTTCCCAAATCCACTCTGACTCCGACCCAGAGTCTCACGTACCTAGGGATGCAGTTCGAGACTCTGCCGGCACTTGTGAAGTTGCCCTTAGTCAAACAGCAGTCCCTTCAACTGGCGGTGCGCTCTCTGCTGAGGCCCCGCCGTTATTCCCTCAGGCGCCTGATGCAGGTGCTGGGTCAGATGGTGGCGTCCATGGAGGCTGTTCCCTTTGCCCAGTTCCATCTGCGTCCCCTGCAGCTGGACATTCTCCGCTGTTGGGACAAGCGGCCTTCCTCCTTGCACAGGTTAGTGGCTCTGTCGCCACAGACCAGGAGCTCTCTTCAGTGGTGGCTTCGGCCCCTCTCTCTGTCTCAGGGACGCTCCTTTCTGGCCCCGTCCTGGGTGATCCTCACCACGGATGCCAGTCTATCCGGCTGGGGAGCGGTATGTCTCCACCACCGAGCGCAGGGCACTTGGACTCCGTCCGAGTCAGCCCTTTCGATCAATGTGCTGAAAACCAGAGCCGTGCTTCTGGCTCTCCTAGCTTTTCACCACCTGTTGGCGGGCAAGCATATCCGAGTCCAGTCAGACAACGCGACAGCGGTTGCCTACATCAATCACCAAAGCGGGACACGCAGCCGCCTGGCAATGTTGGAGGTACAACGCATCCTTCAATGGGCGGAGGACTCCAAGTCCACCATATCCGCAGTCCACATTCCAGGCGTGGAAAACTGGGAGGCAGATTATCTCAGCCGTCAAACCGTGGACAGTGGCGAGTGGTCCCTGCACCCGGCAGTTTTTCAGTCAATCTGCCGCAAATGGGGCACTCCGGACGTGGACCTAATGGCATCCCGTCACAACAACAAAGTTCCCGTTTACGTGGCTCGCTCCCACGATCCTCAGGCATTCGCCGCGGACGCTCTGGTTCAAGACTGGTCCCAGTTTCGTCTTTCCTACGTGTTTCCCCCTCTAGCTCTCTTGCCCAGAGTCCTGCGCAAGATCAGAATGGAGGGCCGTCGAGTCATCCTCATTGCTCTGGACTGGCCCAGGCGAGCTTGGTACCCAGACCTGCTCCATCTGTCCGTAGAGGTGCCGTGGCATCTTCCGGACCATCCAGACCTTCTCTCACAAGGTCCGTTTTTCCTCCAGAATTCTGCGGCTCTCAGATTGACAGCGTGGCTCTTGAGTCCTGGATCTTGACGGCTTCTGGTATCCCTCCTGAAGTCATCTCCACTATGACTCGGGCCCGTAAGTCTTCCTCCGCCAAGATCTATCACAGGACTTGCAAAATTTTCCTGTCCTGGTGTCGCTCTTCCGGCCATCCTCCTTGGCCTTTTTCCTTGCCGACCCTTCTGTCCTTTCTACAGTCCGGTCTGCAGCTGGGACTGTCCCTCAACTCTCTCAAGGGACAAGTCTCGGCTCTGTCAGTGCTGTTCCAGCGGCGTATCGCCCGGCTGGCTCAGGTTCGCACCTTCATGCAGGGCGCGTCTCACATCATTCCACCTTACCGGCGGCCCTTGGATCCCTGGGACCTCAATTTGGTTCTCACGGTTTTGCAGAAACCCCCCTTTGAGCCTCTTAGGGAGGTTTCCTTGTTTCGTCTTTCACAGAAAGTAGTCTTTCTAGTGGCCATAACTTCCCTCAGGAGAGTCTCCGATTTGGCTGCGCTCTCTTCGGAGTCACCTTTTTTGGTTTTTCATCAAGATAAGGTGGTTCTCCGTCCGACTCCGGACTTT